>NW_026782281.1:0-157746 GCF_031769215.1 Ylistrum balloti | reverse complement strand
TCAAGGTCTCCTGTGGCAAACCCTTGATAGGCAATATCGATGACTATGGTCAAATTCCTCTCCTGAAACAGTTGAAGTTAATGCCATTTTTTTCTGTCTGCTGGCTCAATTTCAAAGTTGGACAGAAAATCAATTAAACCATAAGTATATTTAACTTAATTAAAGTTTCATTTCTCAAAATCTGATACAATTTACTTTTTTTTTATTTCTTCAAGCATTATCTGATTAAACTTTTCTGAAATTGAATTCAGACATACCTGATTTGAAACAGTAGATGGATTTGAGTAAATCTAATGACAGAGTTTTTGAGACGATACCACCATGAAATTCATAAAAATTCTTAAAAACTTTATAAATATGATTCCTAGACACAAAGTTGAATGTTTTTTACAAAATCTATTATAATCAAAATTATACCAGATATATCATCTTCTGAAAATTTCTTCTCCCCAATACACCTTCCAGTTCTATAAAACCCCAGTATGATCATAACTTATGATTTTATTTAGAATTTTTTTTCATTCAGTATGAAATCATTTCTGATCTTATTTTATACATTATATTCATTCAATAATGATAATGATATTGGTCACCATTTTCAAAAAAATGTCTTAAGTTCTCGAATTCAGATGTATCATATACTGTAGATCACATGTATTTGTGTGGGATTTTTTTTTTCGCATTAATACGTTAAGAGAGTCAATCGCAAATTCAAATCTTTTGTGTTTATTTGTACGAAAATAACTCTGGATGACATTTATGTTGATTTAATTACTAATATCAGAGTCTTGAAGAGTCCAGGTCTTTACTTGCTAATCATTCACAAATTTTATGTCATTGCTAGTTTTGAATTTGCAAATCATGTATTCGCGAATATGTCTGAAAAGGTAAGTTCACAAAATAAAGTCCTCCCAAAATCTAAGTGATTTACAGTATGATGATTATTATCAGTGAAGGAAATACTGTAATTGATATCACAATGAAACCTGATTGTACAGTTTAGACGCTAAATCTGTTCATCAGTATTGTGGTTACCTGGCAGACATCGGCGATCTTAACCCACTGTTCTGGGGTAGCATCGACTCCAGTGGGGTTATGAGCACAGCCATGAAGGACGACGCATGCTCGTTCAGGAGCATTCTACAACAAATCAAACACAAGATTAAAAGAAACTGTTTCTTAAAGTGGAATTTATTCATCTGAAGACTTCCTTTGGACCATTATCTGGGTATCATATCACAATGTGGGGGAAAAAATCAAATGAAATCAATCATCATGAATTACTGTATTAAAAAGTTAGAACTTGTCTTAAAACCACAGTATGTAGATACTTCATTCTCATAAACACATGTGATTACTTATACAAATTATGAATGAGGCTTTCTGTATCATATCACTGAACTAGAAATTTTCACTGTTACTAACATATATATTTAGAACGGAAGTAATTCTGTCATCACTTACTGTCAAATCTGTGATCATACCATCGAAGTCTAGCGACTTGGTGTCTGCTTTCCAGTAATGGTATTTTCTGATATCTGAGAAACCAGCATCTCTGAAGATGCCTATATGGTTCCCTGTGAATGAAAGTTGAAATTTTTCATTTGTAATGAATGATATGGTATCATATTGTAAAGCAGGTATATCTTTAAGTCGAAACCAACTTAGTTCATCAACCCAAGATAGATCTGGATACTTTAACTTATGGAAACTTGTGCACAATGTAGGTTTATCCCTGCTCATTAGATATGGGAATGAAACATCTGTACTTTTTAGTGCAAAAATATTCCGCCATTGAATATAAAAACACTCTTTTATGTCATGTCTGCCAAATAATAAACTCATATCTGTAGCTGTTTCTGTAAAGATGTCGACCAATTCTATATCATTGTACTGTATTACAGCTGTTTCTGTAAAGATGTCGACCAATTCTATATCATTGTACTGTATTACAGCTGTTTCTGTAAAGATGTCGACCAATTCTATATCATTGTGCTGTATTACAGCTGTTTCTGTAAAGATGTCGACCAATTCTATATCATTGTGCTGTATTACAGCTGTTTCTGTAAAGATGTCAACCAATTCTATATCATTGTGCTGTATTACAGCTGTTTCTGTAAAGATGTCAATCAATTCTATATCATTGTACTGTATTACAGCTGTTTCTGTAAAGATGTCGACCAATTCTATATCATTGTGCTGTATTACAGCTGTTTCTGTAAAGATGTCGACCAATTCTATATCATTGTACTGTATTACAGCTGTTTGTGTAAAGATGTCAATCAATTCTATATCATTGTACTGTATTACAGCTGTTTCTGTAAAGATGTCGACCAATTCTATATCATTGTACTGTATTACAGCTGTTTCTGTAAAGATGTCAACCAATTCTATATCATTGTGCTGTATTACAGATGTTTCTGTAAAGATGTCAATCAATTCTATATCATTGTGCTGTATTACAGCTGTTTCTGTAAAGATGTCAACAAAGTCTATATCATTGTACTGTATTACAGCTGTTTCTGTAAAGATGTCGACCAATTCTATATCATTGTGCTGTATTACAGCTGTTTCTGTAAAGATGTCAACAAAGTCTATATCATTGTACTGTATTACAGCTGTTTCTGTAAAGATGTCGACCAATTCTATATCATTGTACTGTATTACAGCTGTTTCTGTAAAGATGTCAACAAAGTCTATATCATTGTACTGTATTACAGCTGTTTCTGTAAAGATGTCGACCAATTCTATATCATTGTACTGTATTACAGCTGTTTCTGTAAAGATGTCGACCAATTCTATATCATTGTGCTGTATTACAGCTGTTTCTGTAAAGATGTCGACCAATTCTATATCATTGTACTGTATTACAGCTGTTTCTGTAAAGATGTCAACAAAGTCTATATCATTGTACTGTATTACAGCTGTTTCTGTAAAGATGTCGACCAATTCTATATCATTGTGCTGTATTACAGCTGTTTCTGTAAAGATGTCAATCAATTCTATATCATTGTGCTGTATTACAGCTGTTTCTGTAAAGATGTCGACCAATTCTATATCATTGTACTGTATTACAACTGTTTCTGTAAAAAAGACCCATTCATTATTAGATTGCTTCACGGAGTCCGACTTTATTAGAAATTGAAATACATAACTGGGAAGTTTTATTTCTGTATTAGAGGTAAATGAATAGACGTTTGCATTACTGTAAATGTGGCTACCTGTTACCATGGTACATACCCCATGTAGGGTTAGAGACGTACACAACATCCACGCCTAGATGCCTATGCATAAACTCAGCTGCCAGTTTCAATGCTCCAGTTCCTCCTAAGGCTTGTGTACCTAAAACCTATTTCAAAAAAAAAATTAAATGAAATAGTTGATAATGACATTGACATTACCAGCCAACAGCCATTTCAGATACAGATCAATACCAAGGTCAAAATCCTCTCAAAGATGTCTTTTTAAACTTACATTCATTTACTTATAAAAGCAACAAATGAGCCCTTGGGTTATTTTCATTTTTTTTACTCTTAAATGTATCAAAATACAACTTGTTATAGCCTACTTACAGAAAACAAACCTAAATTACCTTAATAAAAGGACCAACTACTCCGGACACACATGTCATAAAAACAAGAGAAAGATTTAACAGTGAGACACCTAAAAAAATACAAGGAGAATAAGACCAGGTGCTCTAGAAGGATAAACATCTTTTGCTTCATCAATGACACCTGCCATGCAAATCTTGGTCGACCTAAAGCAAGTAATGTCACTTTACTGAATGCAAACAAGGCAAACAACAATGGAACCATTATGCATTGTAAATATAATATAAACTTTATTTATTTTACAACAATTGCAAAACAAGTTATGTCAACTTATACTAATCACTCTTGTTGGCCCGGATTTAAGCGCGCGAGGGGTCTTATTGTGGGACGAAACCGGAGTATCCGGGGAAAACCCACGTGGTCGGGCAGGTGACCCCTTACCTTTTTTCTTGTCCGTTCCGGGAATCAAACCCTGGTCGACTAGGTGAAAGGTGAGTGGGTTACCACTGCGCCACCCGATCACCCTAATCCATTATGCATACTAATGAGTATCAAATACATCCACTTTTCTATCACACTTTGAAACAGAATATTTTTCATTGAAATCATTATAAAGACTGATATAAAAATGGGAAATGGCTCCAAAATATGACCAGAACCAAAAATCTACTGAATTAACTGATAACATAAGACAACGATACGATGAAACTGACCAAATATTCATTAGAGACAAGTCAATCAAAAACTTGAAACATATATCTGTTCAAGGTATCTCGGATGTGTATGCATACCTTGTAAATATTGAGGAATTTCACTTGTTAGGTCAAGGCTGTCGCTCGTTTCTCAGCCATGATAAAGTGTCAACTGACAATGCAACTAAGTAGCCATTCATACCATAGATATATATGTTTACATGCATATTAACCATTGTTTCTTATCAACAAACAGCTTACACGTACATAGAGGTACTTGAAAACATTTTATTGTGAACTTGCCAATAGTACTAGGTAATACTGATTCAGGTAATTGGGTACTATTTTTACAACCCGGGTCAGGATCGAAACTGACCCGAAATGGGTGACCCAGGTACTCGTTACAGCCCTAATAGATACCACATTGTAAGAAATGGTGCAGCTTATATTCCGGTGCTTCTGATATGTGAAAAAATCTTCATGCATGTCTGATATTATTGCCATTTCCTAGTAATGTTTATTTCTATTACATCTACAGGAGGTCCCTTCAAACTATACAGAGGGACCCCATTTAATCTCAAAGGACCCCATTAATAAAAAGACCAAAACAAACCTTGCTATTGAAGTACTTGATTTAGTATGTTTAACACTATCAAATTTCAATATCTTTAAAATATGGATGTACATAATTTCCTTGTGATTAGTACATACCCTGTTATCTGTGATGGCATTGTTTTCTCCACCCAGAAGAAGCTTTATTGCACTCTCAGAGAAGTCAGTAAGGCCTGCCACCGGAAGGTATTCATGGTTAAGTGTGGCATCACAGGCCATCTGAGCCTCCACAGTCCGTACCACTGGTAACACCCAAGGCTTTCCCTCATCTGTCCTGTAGGCTAATAATTCATACAAATTTCAATATAATGATGACTTTAAAATTTCACTTAAGACAATATTTTAAACATCTTTTTCACAGACATTAATGACAACTAATTGTAAAACAATGAAAATGCTATAGGTTTACGTTTAGTGTCTCTTGAAAACAAGAAAATATGATTAGATTGCATATGGTGTAATTGAGAATGTAGACAGGTTATTTATTTGAATAAGAATGCAATTGTATTATATTCTGAGAATAAGGGTGTGCTAGATTATCTATTTGAATGATGGTGTAGCTAGGTTATCTTCTAGGAATGGGGGATATAGTTAGATTATTTGCTGGGAATGAAGGTGCAGCTGGAGTATTTACTGGGGAATGAGGGTGCAGCTGGATTATTTAACAGGAATGAGAGTGTAGCTGGATTTTCTTCTTGGAATGGTGTTGTAGCTATAATTTCTTCAGGGAACAAGGTTGTAGCTGGTTTATCTACTAGGAATGAGGATGTAGCTGGGTTATCTACTGGGAATGAGGGTTTAGCTGGATTACCTACTAGAAATGAGGGTGTAGCTGGGTTAGCTACTGGGAATGAGGGTGTAGCTGGATTACCTACTAGAAATGAGGGTGTAGCTGGATTATCTACTAGAAATGAATGTGTAGCTGAATTATCTACTAGGAATGAGGGTGTAGCTGGATTATCTACAAAAAATGAGGGTTAAGCTGCATAATCTTCTGGGAATAAGGGTGAAGCTGGATACCAGAATTAAGGGTGGCATTATATGCCATCTGAGCCTCCATTTTCCGTACCACTGGTAACACCCAAGGCTTTCCCTCATCTGTCCTGTAGGCTAACAACTCATATAAACTTCAATAGAAAGATTACCCAAAGATGTTTACTTTTAACAATATTTTTAACATCTTTTTCATAGAAATTTATTACAACTAATTATAAAACAATGAAAATACTAGAGGTTTACGATTAGTGTCTCTTGAAAATATGAAAATGACTAGATTATATATGGTGTAATTGCAAGTGTAGATATTTATTGGAATAAAGATATAGTTGGATTATCTTCTGAGAATGAGGGTGTGGCTAGATTATCTATTTGAATGAAGGTGAAGCTGGGTTATCTACTGGGAATGAGGGTGTAGCTAGGTTATCTACATGGAATGAGGGTGTAGCTAGGTTATCTACATGGAATGAGGGTGTAGCTGGATTATCTACTGGGAATGAGGATGTAGCCAGATTATCTACAGACAATGAGAGTGTAGCTGGATTATCTACTAGAAATGAGGGTGTAGCTGGAGTATCTACTGGGAATGAGGGTGTAGCTGGAGTATCTACTGGGAATGAGGGTGCTGTCAGATTATCTACTGGGAATGAAAATGATGATAGCTTTTGGCCATTGGATATAAGTTATGTATGATTAACTAAGAGGAATGATTTACTAAGAGGAATGAAAATATCTATTAACAGAGAAGATTGCTATATCATCTTCTGGGTAGAAAGGTGACTGGATTATCTAGTGAGTATCAACTAGCTGTCTTAATAACTATAGCTAGTGGTAACTTGTACTGGAAATAAGGGCATCACGGTTATCATCTGGGAGGGAAGATAGCTAGTTTTCTCTGTAGGAGGGTGACTGGATTGAATTAAATGAAGGTGGCTTGATTATATAATAGACAGGTGGCAGCTAGAGTTTAAATATCTACCAAGAATGATGGTGACTGGATTGTCTTTTGGGAACTAGGCTCATTTGTGACTAAACTATCTACTGGGATTATTAATGAAGGTGATTGGATTATCTAAAAGACAGGGTGAACATAGCTGAATTTTAGATATCTGCTAGGAATGACAGTGACTGGATTTTACACCCATCGGACAGAAATATCCACACATCCAGTGAGGGTAATATATTTCTACCTTATCCTGGCAAGACAGCCTGCAAGAAAAGGAAGTGACATTTCGGGTTTGTGTAACTGTTAATGACGTCATTATTATGACGTGTCGGGGTCTGTTGGGATCATTGACCTCATTAACACTTGTCATTTGGGCATCAAATACAAATGATTATACCGATGGTTATAATGTCACATGTGTATTTATTTTCAAGTGAAAATAGGGGTAGAAAAAGGAACATTTCCTACCTTAAGGGTAGGACAGAGAATTTTCTACTTGAGGAAGAGAATCTTGATTCTTTAACCCAAGGTTTTGCATGGAAAGATCCTAACTATCTTTTGGGACAGAAAGTGAATGGATTATCTTGTGAGAATGAGGCCGAATGACTGGATTATCTAATGAGAATATCAATAGGGATGGCTAAATACACAGGTGACTGAAAAAATAATTCTACCTGAATTTGAAAACATCTATTGAGTTCAATATCCATAGAAAATGGTTTTACGACAATGCTTGAAATGACATAATAATGATGTGTCATAAGTTTACATTCACTGTGTTGGTTTGAAGTTCAGAGTTAAAACTCTGGTAGGAGCTGAAACAACCATAAGATGAGAATGATAAATGATATTTCAGTGTTAAATGTGATGGACATCAGCACAAGCTGACGCAGAAAATCAGGCTTTTGTTGAGTAAACTTTTTTGACTAGTTTATGAAGCTGTATATGTAACCCAAGTATACTCCCTCCAGTATTCTTACCTAGTCATGGTCCAATGACAAATTACAAATGTTACTGAATAATTCATTTCTTAGCACAAGGTCTTCAGACAGCTATATTCATGATATGCGTCAGCATTTTTGTTTAGGCATTAATTGTACACCTTTTTCATTGAAAAGACTGGTAGGCGAATTGACATAAAACAAGAATACCATAAGCATTTACAGGTCACATTACGAAATTTATATGTAAACTTTATGTTAAGTACCTTTCTGAAGTACACCGATATTGTGAAATGGGAAAAAAAATTGTCACTAAGCAAAATAAATTGTCAATTCTCAATAAAAGTAGTATTTTTCATAATTTAAAGGGCAAACAATTCTAAACATCCAATTTTCCATTTGGTATACTAAACATTTTTTTTTCCTGAAAAGAAATAATCCACTCACGCAGCCTTGTTATTCCTTACCATAATTATCTTAACTACATCAAACGTATGAATTTGAGAACAAGAACATCAATGGAACTGATAAATGCTACATGGAAGCAAAAATATTGTAGGCTTTCCTATCTGTAAATTTTGGATTTCATCATGAATATGATGACACAAATAGATCTGTAAATGTTAAATGGAGAGTTTGGAAGATAAAAGAATACTGCTTTAACATGTTACACACATGTATTTTTGTCTAACATGTACTGAGGATTGAGTTAGGAACGTAAGAGCATATATAATTTATACCAGGATATCTTAGCCCCAGGATATTTTTGGCTTTGTACAATTATACTTTGTGCAAGAATTCACCTCATTTTTGTTTTGCCCTCTGATGATTATATAAGATAGTTATCTTTAACAAAATTTTCCCCTGGTGTTAAATTCACCCTCCCTGTTCATGGACAAAAAGGATAAAATTCTCTTGTATTTCACTCAGTCTGATATTTAATGTGCTTATAAGATCTATAAGCATTAATTGTTATATGTACTTGGACATGTACCCAGGTATGTGTGAATATTTATGAATATTTGGTATTGTAAATTGTGTAGGAAATAATCAAGATTAAGGCTGTAAAGTCTGTAAAGTCATGCCTGACAATTCCCCTTGAAAATCAAGGGACACAGCTGCCATTCCGTCAACACCGGCTGGTGGCGCCTGGAGAGTGGCCACCAACACACTCAGCCTGCCAGAAAGATGCTTGACCGCAATGGTCAACTGCATGTCCTGGCAGAGAAGAAGGATGTGGATGGAGAGGGCACACAGGACATGAGACCTGGTGGCCCCTGTCTCTCCAGATACGTGACAACTGTTGTCGGTAGCCACATTTTGGACTGCAGGATACCCCTAAAGGACTGCAGAGCCAAATGAACAGTCTCATCTCGAGTACACTGATGTGCTCCGAGAGTTGTTCGCCAGACCACTCCCCCAAGCGGCATTGGCCATCGAGGTAAGCTCACATTCCTGTCATGAACGCGTCCATGAACAGGATCATAGAGGGGATAGGCTTGGTGGAAAACGTTCTCCTGAATGGTCCACCAGCAAGAGAACTCCCTGACCAACTGGGTAAGCGGGATCCAGGCCTCCTGGATGACGGAACCCAGTCAGACAGGAGGAACATCTGGAGAGGTCCGATGTGAATCCTCCCTAGGGGGACCACATATGCCAAGGAGTTGAGATACCCCAGAAAACTGAAGAACCAATGTACCTGGACAAGCGACGAAGTGATGAAAGTCAGAGCCAGAGCCCTGACCTTCTCAAACTTCTCCAGAGGTGGAAGGGCTAAGCCCCGAACCATGTCAAAATGGTTCCCCAGGAAGAAGAAGTCCTAATATGAAGGAACCTCTGACTTCTCTCTGGAAGGAATGAAGCCGACTCTGAGCAAGAGTTTCAGGACCAGACGAGTGTCCTTCACTAACGATTCCCACACCAAAAGAGGCATGAGGGAGTCGTCGAAATAGATGTGGACGTCTATTCTGCGTGAGTGAAGGAAACACCAGCAGCAACTTGGTGAACACCAAAGGAGCTGTCGTGAGCCCCAACGGCATCTCTGCCTTGGCAGCATGGTCCCTACTTCCTCCTGGAGCACCCGTGCCCTTTCTGAATCCCCGGGAGGAAAGAAACAAAAACGGCCAGGAGGCGAGGGACGAATCCTGAATAAGGGGAATACCTAGACCCTCCCTGACCACCGACAAAAGCCCAAGCGTCCTCTGTAATATCCTGCCACTGGGAAAGGAAAGCAGAGAGACGTCCGCCCACAGGGAGTTCCGGATGGGGCAGATCTAGCCCCTGCCAGACCAGAGAATCGTCTGCCCACCCGGAGCCTGAGCCTGCAGGAGAAGGACATGAGCCCGGGAAAGGAGAACCACCGTCCACCCGGCCATACCCTTCGCCTTTCGCGGCCAAGAAGTAGAAATAGTCAGGAACCCTTCTTCTTGCCTCCAGGAGGTTTCTTACCCTTCCTACCCTTCCCCTTGTTGCCGTTGAAGTGAGGTTGGGACTTGGGCTGTGCAGAAAACTGAGCAGCCGAAGACTTCGCCTTCTTCTTAGGAGGCACTGACCCCTGCGAGGCACTGGCCTTCTCAGCCTGAAACCTCTTAACCAGAAGTGCTGAGGCGACCGAGTCCTCCTTCATATCCTTCTGAACCCAAGGAAGAGCTCCCCTGAACAGGGTAGAGCCCTAGAAGGGGGCATTCAACAAGCGGAAACGGTAGTGTTACTGGACTGGGCGGAATTTCAGAACTGAAAACTGCCTAGCCAACACGGCATTGACGAGCAGAGAACCTGCAAGGCTGCCGTGTCCTGTATGTCGGCTGTTCTGTCTCGGATAACCGACACTCAGGCAAATCGGATACCCTGTATAGACAAACTGTCAGGAAGTCTATGTATGACAGAACTTGGATGGAGAGGTGCAACATTCTCTCCATCCTGTGGTGCTCTTTGGGATCGAGCACCACCTGGTCCACTGATTTGCCGGACCAGGCAGCCAGCTGTCTCAACTCCAGCTGTGCTGGTTGAGAGGCCAGCTGCCCATCATGTGTGGCATAGTCGGAAGCTGAAGCCTCCGACAATTCACCAACACTGAGCTGCAGACCGACAAACCCGGGAGCACGGGTAGAGAAGGAGTCCTTCTCTAAAACCGGAGCCCGGGCCGTGGCCAGAACCGAAGACATGATATTGCCTTCTGGCAGAGACCGATCTGAGCGAACGGAAGCCCGAGGAGCCACCAGGGAACCCTGAAGGATGGTGGATTCAGGCGCCGACGATGCTGAGGCGGTGGGCATACCTCCACCCTGAGAATACGGGAGATGTTGGCCCGGAGGACCCGCATCCCAGAAAGCACATGCTGTGCCTCGGCTTCAGCAGTCTCAGGGCCATCTTCCCCTTGTGAACCCTCTTGGCCCAGGAGAAAGATGAATGACATCGTCTTCCTCTGCCGAGCCCGCACCCTTGATGTCCATCTCCTCCTCAATAGAGACCGAAGTCCCCTTGGGAGGAACAGGGGCCGCCAGAGGAGCCATCTCCGCAGAGGGGAACTCCTCTTTATGGCATTTGGACGCAGCGCAACCAACAGCTGTAGCTGTAGGCTTGGGTCGGAGACCCGAAGCCGACCCCTGGGAACAGGAGACCGACGAGTCCGCGCTGGAGGCGGAAGTCCTTAACGTCTGGCAAACCTTAAGGCCCCCGAAGTAGCAGAACATTGGGGGGATTCCGCACTGCTAAAACATCTCCTAGAGGAGAGACCAACCCCTATGGGTTCCACGAGTGAAGACCCATGGGGTAAAAACCCAAACCCCTGAGGGAATGGGAATGGTCCAGCGGGCCGGGAGTGACCCCAGAACTGGCCAAGATGGCCTGCCTGAGTCTGGGGCTGGACATCCTGTCCAAAGGACCAGGATGAACCGCCACTCCCACCAGGTGGAAACCCAGACATGTACGGGCTAAGCCCGTAACTGCTGAGTAACTGTTGGTACCCAAAACCATCCGCAGGTTGGCCTGGGCGACCCAGGAATGAGTGCCCGCAGGCACCCCTACTCCCTGAGCCCGGGGGAAAGGGAGACCGGAAACCGGACTCCTGGCCTGAAGCCCCAAACCCTTGGAGGAAAACCCCCTGGGAAACCCTGCACTGGGAAATCTGGATTGGGACGGAAGTCCCAGAGCCAGAAGCCTGTGAGGGTGGGAAAACAGACCCCGCGCTGACACCAGGATTATTGAACTCAAGTGTCACTAATCCCCGTAGCCACAGACAATCCTGACAAAAAGTCTGTGGCCCCTGACCCTATACCCGAAGGCACAGTTCCGGAGTCAAAGCGGCCCCGACCAACGACGCCACCTGGCGTGCCGAGGTCCCTGAAGGAATCAGAGACCTCGACCGGAAGTCCCTTTCCGACGGTAACACCGCCGCCTATCGAGAGCTACCGGCCAATTCGACCCTTGACTGCGCCGAGCCAGGGTCGGGCTGCCCCCCCCCCCCCCCCCCCCGACTCCAGGACACACCTGGACAGGGGGAGCCACCACCTGCTGAAGGGCGGAGCTCGGTGGAACGAGAGCACACCCAGCAGGAATGCTCTGGTTCAGAACTTCAGGAGGGAGGTCTTAAAAAGCTTACTTCCCTTACCGGAAGAAGAGGACGAATCCGTCTTCCGGCGGAAAGTTAGCTGGAAAGGCATGGGAGCCTAAGCAGCAGACTCCATGTGCAAACAAAGTTCACATAGTGAGGTCTGGCTGCAATGTCGGCAAATGGGACAGCTATCATGGGGTTCCCATTATCTATAGAAATAGGAACATCCATGCGCTGACCCCCGACGTAAACCCGGCACCTTTATCCAGCATCGAAACAATAAAAAATTGTAACAATGAAAACAAGGATAAAAAGTTTTCTAACAATCAAAAAACTACGAACGAGATCATAAAACCTACCGTACGCAGCAAGATTGTACTGCAAAAAAAAGAAAACGGTCGTACAAAACGGCCGACAAAGCAGCAAGAAAACAATTTCAACTTCACGAAAATCCAAGTGACGAGACAAGTAGTCACGCACTCGAACACGCGGAGGAAAAACACGGCCGGAAACGAAGTTCTCGAACAATCAAAAAACTACGAACGAGAGCACAAAGCCTGCCGTACGCAGCAAGATTGCACTGCATAAATAAAATGGCCGTACAACACGGCCGAAAAAGCAGCAAGAAAACAAATTCCAACTTCACGCAAATCCGAGCAACGAGACAAGTAGTCACGCACTCGAATACGTGGAGGAAAAAACGGCCGGAAATACGGTCAAAATAAACAAATGACAATACTTAATTTCACAATATAAGTTGGGAGATGGGTTTATAGACTTCTAATAGAGTAACAATATACTCAAACGACAATGGCAGTACGAAGAGAAGGAGTAAGAAAAGCACTTAGCTCAGACACCTCCGCACTCGTCGGCAGCCATAAAGGTAAGAGGAAGGGAGATCACTCTGCGTTCCTGCCATGATGGCTCATGGATCGTAGGGAGGGCGGGATTGTTTTTCTTTTGAATCTTTTGTTGTTGGGATACAAAGATGGGTGTAGGTACTGTATTTGCATACTAAAGTTATGGTAATTATTACTGAAATGAAATCTGTAATTTAGGGGTTGTGGGGGCTGACTTCACTACAAATTGTGAGCTAGGTATAAAGTTTCATTACCCTGGTTTAATATACTACAGGCAAACTCTGTAAATAAGGGGTTGCAAGCTTAGCATCCTGTACACTGCACATCACCTTTTGAGTGTAACTGATGTATGCACAAAGCTTCATGATTTTTGCTTCACTGATGGCAAAGATGTGCTCCAGACATGAAAAATGTTCATAGAAAAAACTACTTCTAATCTCATTGCCTGCTTAAACAAAAAAAAAAAAAAATTAAGGTTTATTTAAATAAATTGAAAACTGGCAGAAAAGAAGTGTTGAAATGTCAAGACATCTTGTTATGAAAATCACTAATTCAGACCTACCACACTTCAGATCAAATCGAAGCTAAGAGAAGATGAAGAATTGGCATTCTATATTACTTACTTCACTGTAGATGAGTACCTTGTATAAATACATTTGTACATCCTGGGGGACACCCACAGATGTATAAAAGATAATTAGTCAGCATCCACGACATACTGAGTACCTTACTAATATACAACAGAATTAGGCTCTTTAACAGATAATTTTTCCCTCAAGTGCATCCTGTATGATGGAGACTTGCATGAGGTCACATTTTCACAGACATACTATAGTAATACTGTAGTGGAACTGGACAGGGTCGATCGTCGACGACCAGTTAGCTTATTAGGTAGAGCATCTGTCTAGAGTTTGGACGGTCCCGGGTTTGAACCCGTCTGGCTGCACATTTTTCCACTCCTGTTACATTTGGTACCGTGACCAAACCTTGTTTCAAGAAGAAGTTGAATGCTTAACCAGGGGACAACCAAACCTGTGTTGTTAGATGTGATGTCTTTGGGGGGCGAAGACTAAAAATAAGGGGGGAGGAATGTAATGGAACTGGATGGGGTCGATCGTTGGCGACCAGTTAGCTCAGTAGGTAGAGCATCCGTCTAGAGTTTGGAAGGTGCCGGGTTCAAACTCCCCCCTAGCAGCACATTTTTCCGCACCTGTTACAATACTATACAATCAGACTCACTAGTCAGTGAATTACTTTAATCTGTCTATGGGAGAATAGATTGATACCTTACTTGAGAACTGCAACACATTTATAATACATAAATTTATCCTGCAACTGGTACTGCCATTGTCAGAATACACCTGCCACACATTTTTGCTGTATTCGGCTGCGATGGAAAACGACTGTATTTTAGCATGTATTTTGATTATGTAAATTCATAAAATTGCAGTTATATCTGATGAAGTTTGTGTTGTGAATTGCTGATATATCCTTTAGCGCCAATATTATATTGTGTACACATGTATTGTTATGATGACGTCATCCAGCAGTTTTAGAAATTACATTCGTATCAAGATGACGTTGGTGTTTGTTGCTTCTGTCAATACATTGTTTTATTAGTTATTTATCCTCGAAATTGTGGAACTATGTTTCTGCACTGTGCAATTATTTTGGCATCCATCAACCGGAAAATCCAGTGTAACACAAATGTCAGGTAAACATAGGTTGAACTACAAAACTGTTAAAGTTTCAACAGTTTGGTTTTCAATCGATGTTGCAGGATAATAGAATACATGGCCAGTGTCTTAAAATGTATGCTGTATTTTTGCTTGTGACAGAAAGACAAAGGTGGCTTTTGTCTTTCCTCACCCTACCAAAAATACAGCTTATAACTTAAGACATTGACCATGTGGTCTCTACATATTATAAGAAATAAAGTTGAGAGATCGTCCTCTGAGAGTCAGCATCTAAGATACATGACGGTGTTTAAACATGATCAATGTCAAAGCAGTTGTCAAATACGAATGTAGATGACGTACGGTTCTAAGTTAAATAACATGTCACACTGGCGTACACAGCCAATATTTCGGTGATTTTAATTAATCAGAAGATGTAAGCTTCTAACAATCTATTGGGTGACAGCAGATCTCTCAGCTGCACTAACTAAGCATACACCTAGTACAAGTAGAGACCAGCAAAAGACGTAGGTGAGTTGGCGATGAACCAGTAGCCAGTTACTAATTAAAATGATCGCGTTGACAAATCGAAGAAAAACTTACCTCCAACTCCAAGATTAACTTTAATTGGATGTTTATCCTCGTTGTACTTTGCTATTAACGAAAACACCTCGATTGGAGGTGCAGTCTTGATGTCAGAGAACATTGAATCAGCCATTTTCAATGATGGGTTAAGCTTGAAGGTCGAGGTCACGTGGTTGCCAAGGTGGAACTCGGAATTCAATTTTACATTCGGAATATTTCGCGACTCTATGAGAAAATGTATTAAATCGAAAGTACATAGATGGCAGTCGGAGGCCTACTGTCACGGTATTTTGAGTGCAATATGTATCATATGATGTAGAATGGACTCTGGATTTTGACTTTGTTCTTAGCATTCTAGATACAGGTGTATGTGTTTGTCAATAATTTTGTATACATGTTTGAAATTTGAAGAGGTAGGCGAAATGAAAAATACCTTGCCACTGCAGCAGGAGTTCGAACTATTTACCCTTTAGTCTCACCAGCCGGGCCACTATGGCTAGAGGCAATTACCTTTAGTTGAGCAGTATAATGTCCTGCTAGAGACTGAAGGGTCACTAGTTCAAACTCCACCAGGGGTAGGATGTTTTACATCACTTGTACTTTCCATGTATAAATAGACTTTGATTGTTAATTAGATGACACAAAAGAGATTTGTGTAGATTAGACCTAAAGGTTATTCAAAACTGCACATCATTTCAACCTTGCAATTAAACGCCTTAATACATAAGCAATATATTTCATAGGTATTTGACTGTTTATATCGGTGTTGTTTGAATATCTTTTAAGAATAAAGTTGACTTGTTTACCTGCTGGAGGTGACTGAATGATATACTGAGAATAGAGGAAGCTGAATTACATACTTGAATGAAAGTGACCAGATTATCAACTGGGAATGAAGGTGAATGGATTATCTACTGGGAATAAAGGTGAATGGATTATCTACTGAGAATGAAGGTGACTGGATTATCTACTGCGAATGGAGGTGGATGGATTATCTACTGAGAATGAAGGTGACTGGATTATCTACTGGAAGTGGAGGTGACTGGATTATCTACTGGGAATGAAGGTGAATGGATTATCTACTGAGAATGAAGGTGACTGGATTATCTACTGGGAATGAAGGTGAATGGGTTATCTACTGGGAATGAAGGTGACTGGATTATCTACTGGGAATGAAGGTGAATGGATTATCTACTGAGAATGAAGGTGACTGGATTATCTACTGGGAATGAAGGTGAATGGATTATCTACTGAGAATGAAGGTGAAAGGATTATCTACTGAGAATGAAGGTGACTGGATTATCTTCTGGGAATGGAGGTGACTGGATTATCTACTGGGAATGAAGGTGAATGGATTATCTACTGGGAATGAAGGTGGATGGATTATCTACTGAGAATGAAGGTGGATGGATTATCTACTGGGAATGAAGGTGACTGGATTATCTACTGCGAATGAAGGTGACTGGATTATCTACTGGAAGTGGAGGTGACTGGATTATCTACTGGAAGTGGAGGTGACTGGATTATCTACTGGGAATGAAGGTGAATGGATTATCTACTGAGAATGAAGGTGACTGGATTATCTACTGGGAATGAAGGTGAATGGGTTATCTACTGGGAATGAAGGTGACTGGATTATCTAATGGAGGTGACTGGGAATGAATGAAGGTGAATGGGTTATCTACTGGGAATGAAGGTGATGGATTATCTGAGAATGAAGGTGACTGGATTATCTACTGGGAATGAAGGTGAATGGATTATCTACTGAGAATGAAGGTGAAAGGATTATCTACTGAGAATGAAGGTGACTGGATTATCTTCTGGGAATGGAGGTGACTGGATTATCTACTGGGAATGAAGGTGAATGGGTTATCTACTGGGAATGAAGGTGGATGGATTATCTACTGAGAATGAAGGTGGATGGATTATCTACTGGGAATGAAGGTGACTGGATTATCTACTGCGAATGAAGGTGACTGGATTATCTACTGGAAGTGGAGGTGACTGGATTATCTACTGGGAATGAAGGTGAATGGATTATCTACTGAGAATGAAGGTGACTGGATTATCGTCTGGGAATGGAGGTGACTGGATTATCTACTGGGAATGAAGGTGAATGGGTTATCTACTGAGAATGAAGGTGACTGGATTATCGTCTGGGAATGGAGGTGACTGGATTATCTACTGGGAATGAAGGTGAATGGATTATCTACTGGGAATGAAGGTGGATGGATTATCTACTGAGAATGAAGGTGGATGGATTATCTACTGAGAATGGAGGTGACTGGATTATCTACTGGAAGTGGAGGTGACTGGATTATCTACTGGGAATGAAGGTGAATGGATTATCTACTGAGAATGAAGGTGACTGGATTATCTACTGGGAATGAAGGTGAAAGGATTATCTACTGAGAATGAAGGTGAATCGATTATCAACTGAGAATAAAGGTGACTGGATTATATACTGGGAATGAAGGTGAATCGATTATCTACTGAGAATAAAGGTGACTGGATTATCTACTGGGAATGAAGGTGAAAGGATTATCTACTGAGAATGAAGGTGAATCGATTATCAACTGAGAATAAAGGTGACTGGATTATCTACTGGGAATGAAGGTGAATGGTTTATCTACTGGATGTGAAGGTGAGTGGATTTTCTACTGGGATAGGCTGTTACTATATGAGTGTCTCAGTGACATCAATGAAATAGTTGGAGGGAAGTTGTGTTTTGGACAACAGCCTTTGCTTGAATCATCAGTGATATGACTCCACAGCCCATCTGGATTTAGTTGTGGATTTATCAAGGTTAGATTGTAGGTTGTCATGTTGAGTCTGCCCAGCTTTTGGATAAGACAGCATACCACATGTCAAACCACATGATTCCAAATCTGGCAAAAAAAACCCTAAACCTTGGATCAACAACAATGTTGTTATCTCCAGCCAGGAGAGACTATTCATGATGGCTTTTGTAATCTTTGCGTTATTATCACTTCCAGTAAAAGGTCCTACTGTGTCCATAATATAACCATCAGGCATGGCTACGCTCATTAACTTGAATAGTTCGGCTTCTTCTGGCCACAGTAAGAGATTTCCAGGAACTTTTGATCAGAACTCTTAGGTATAAAGTATGACAGTCGCCTGCTGGCCAAGAAATGTTTATGAGAACCGGTATCGTACTCCTGGATATTTTCTCTTGTAAGATGTTCATGTCCGAGGAACAATGGAACAATGGTTTTTTCTGATGCTTTTACTATGGAATGAAATGTTTTTGATATACTGGAAATTGACATGTTAAAAAGAGTTGAACATGGTTTCCATGATATGTCAGTATTTATTTTCACCCAACAGTACTGCATCCTTTTGGTTTGGGGTGTAATACCAGTACCAAAAGAGGATGAACAATCAGAAAGAATTTTTGGAAACCGTGTTCTTGTCCAACCAGTCAAAGTTTTACAATCTACATCATCCAGAGAGGAGAAATGCATGGTAAAAGAAGACTCCTACTTTGTTAACACATATTACAAAAAGCTCATGATTTTTAAGATGATGATTTCTTTTGATCTGGAAGGTAGCTGGGAAGTCAACATTTCTCCTCCAACAGTGTGGATTTCAACGTTGGGGTGAAGATCTGTCCTTATGAGATGACGTGAACCAACATGTAAGGACAAAGGACACCATGACTTTTGATGAAAGATGAGTTGGTATTTTGCATACTTGGGCAATATGGTTAGTTTTGCTTGGAACTCTTCATACAGTGTGCATTTTGCGTGGGAAGACTGGCCATAAAATAGATCATCTATGGATAATAGTGGGATGTTTTGCCATGTATCATCAACACCAATGTTTTGACCTTCAGGTTGTGGCTTTGTTTTCTGATCATTCTTAAAACACTTTGCACACAAACTAATCTCTCGATCATCAGTAAAGTTACTGCCATCTGCTTTTAAAACATCAAATCACCTAATTTTACTGGGGAAGTCTTATATTTCTAGCAGATTTCTTGGTTGTCTCCTACAGACAACTTTACCAACTGCACATACACATCTACCTCTAATTGTAAGAAGGGTACTGTATTAGGTGTTTAAAGTCCCAGTCTTAAAAGATAATGTAGAGAGTAATGTCAAAAGAACAATTGATGATATAGGGGTATATGGGGCATATGATATATTGTTGGAAGATTTGAATAATAACTATCAGTCATATAATATATTGTATTTAACGTCCTAATTATAATTGACAGATATAGTCATTCAAGGACATGTTGGCATTATCAGTATGTATACTAGGGGTTGTTATATATTAGAAAAGGCACATGTGTAAATGAAGGTTTGGAGTGTAACCAAATGGTCTCCTATGTTACCTATTGTTCAACAAGTCATTGGGGTGACACATCAAAGCCAAACATCAACACTTTGCACAAATGTTGAAGTTATGATCTTCGGGAAGGGCTGGGGTAAGAAGTAAAGCTATCTCTATGCTAGATAATTTTGAATGGGCTGAATACGACAGACATTCAGAATGTCATTTTCTACAAAACAATTTATGTTTTTCTGATTAAGAAATCAATAATATTGGAGGTATACTTACTATTTTAGTATTTTGGTATTCAGTTTATGGTTTGAACTTTCCTTTTTAGTTAAAATATATATATTTTTTAGCTATTTTGTGACAATCAGCATTCATGGTTAAGTAATTTAGTTACATAATTAGTTAATTAGGCTAGTGCGTCATCAGTTAACTTAGATTGTATGTAAAGCCAAGGAAACCAACTTTGATGGCACAAAGCAATGTATCAGTGAGTGGTCCTCGAAAGGTGAATAAATCTTTAGTCTGACCTCTATGGGAAATAGCATTGCTGGAAACCCCACTTTCCTCACTTGGCAAAGCAAACTATACCCAAACCAGTCAGTGAGGATTTATCTGTTTATGTACATTTACAAGATGTTTGCAAAGAGGAAGTGTTTGTAAAAACATTCAAACCAGCATTATAGTGCATTCTAATAAAAAAAATTCTACTTTCTCAATGGAGATTAAACATTTATATCCATGAAATTAATGTGTGGAACTTATTTATATACAAATATATACAGTCGAACCTCGATATCTCAAACTCATATCACTTGGGGACCGTGTTTAATTTGAGGCATTTGAAGCATTTGAAGCATTTCGTCAGTCCCTGCTTCACACAAAACATTCTAACTCACTTAAATTGAATACTCAGTTATCTTGAAGTTTTCCCATGGTCCTGCTGAGTTCAAGATAACGAGGTTCAACTGTATATGTAATATTGTGTATTTTGGGCAAAAAATTCATGCCTGGTCAAGGAGTAATATGCCCACCCATATACATTGCTGTTCAGTAGAATTCAAAACAGCTGCAATTTTACTGTCCTGCATTAAGTCTGTTACTTGATATCGAGTCAAAATCTATATATCAGTCCCTGGAGCTTATTTCAGGTTGATACTGTACACGATGAAGGAACCAGGGAGTTGCTTGACTACTTGTTTATGCTCTAAATGACAGGATGATTATCCATCAAGTGTCATGACATTCTCAATGTGGTTATTTTGAGTGAATTACCGTAGTATACGCGGAAATTTCCACATAGGTTTTCATTCTTGCATCAAACTGTTCATTTTTCTCACTTAAAACTCAGCCCGTAACGGATGAAACAATCTGTTTCAAATTCTGAATGGAATTTAAAATTGCATTGACCTTTTCCCCATGTACAATATACATAAACACCATTTTGCTGTATATCCAGTATTTTAATAACTTTGTATCTGACAACTTTTGAGTACACAGTATGGTACTTGTAAAGTACATAAATGTTTAATTTTAACACAATCACGGAACAAAATGACAGTGTAAAACCTGTAATGTTTATGTGTTTGTATTAAGTCATAAATGACCTGACACCAGTTCTTTCAAATGATAATTTCGGTAGAACATGGATCTACATTTTCAAATAGATTTTTCATTTTCTTGTTCAGAAAACTATTATATTCAGGTTTTGAACAGTGAAATAAAGAAAAATGTCTGGACTAGAATTCTAGATTTAGGAGTTACTTTGTCAAATCAAATTGATATTGAAAGTTAAGTGTCAACCATCAAAAATGTCCAAATTTATGTGACGTTACAATTTTGTACATGTACCTGGCTATAAGCCTACCCGTATCTGTTACTTTTTAGTTTGAATTACTGAGATAACCTAATTTGCATACAGGTCTCGTGATATGTTGACTCCTTTGATTTTAACCGAAATTCAGTGTTTAATTGGTTATCTGGGCTTATTGCAGAATACAGGAGTATTGAACTTTGATAAGTGTAATAACTTTCAGTTATGGCTAATGAAAAAGAACTGGGTTCACCCAATCAAAGTTACTGCTTTAAATGTGAACAAAAAGTCAACATATATTTTTTCAAAATAAGGTATTAAATATAATATCAAAACTGGTGTTAGATCTTTACATACATGTATATATACATATTGAAGGGCTATAAGTTTATAAAGGTTAAGTAGAATATCACAGATACATTTTGTATTATAGAATATAGGTAGAAACCCAATTTAATTTTGTACATCAGAAATAATGTGATGTTTTATTATGATTTTTTCAATAATATACATGTACTATATATAACAATATAACAAACCCCTCCCTCTCCCTAATGTTACCATTTTTTCACCCGATTGAAGTTATATGTCAACCCTGATTTTACATAGAACTAAGGGAGACTACTCCTTGTAACCAAGGACATATACACCTATTTATATCACTGATGAAACAATGTCATGGTTTGCACAATAAATGATACTGGTAGAAGTTATATTGCCAAAGCCTCAGATGAAGTAATTTTTAATCATACGGACTGTAATCACAAACAAACACAAAATATCTTTTAATATTTTCATTAAGAAGATAAAAAATACTGTATCCCTTTGATATTGATATTGATCATGATTATAGACAAAAAAACTAGACCTTACAACATAGACTTAGACATGGCTATAAGTCCAAGATTATAGTGGTAACACATGCAAACAAGCTTAGTAGGCTTCACTATTAAGACACCAAATATCCCATTTTCTTATATTTAAATTTATTATCGACTTTTGGGATGATTGAATCTTAGATAACATTTTAATGAGATTTATCAGACTTGAGATTCTTTATAAGAACTTATTATTGAAAATTGAAGAACTACATTGTATTAATATTCAAATATTTTCACAATGAATTTCAAAACAATGTACAATTAATACATATTGCATGTAACTATAGATAATGGAAAATGAAACTTATTCTCCAGGACCGGAAAAGATACAAAATATTTCTGATACTTCAACGTTGAATTGCAAACACTGCATTTTCAACTCAATACAATCCATCAAGTAATGGAGCCCAGAACAGAGATTTTGGAAAGCAGACTACAGGATTAAAAAATCTGGAAATTTTGTCCTTTGACTTAAAACACTTTTAGATATATATCACATATCAGAAAAGAATACTTGTATTAAATTGGTGATATTAGCATATTTGACAAGGATTTTTTTTTTGTATTCACCTAGTTAATGTGTCTAATATGTCACATGTATATAAAACATAATAGTCTTTAAAGGAGATTTCAGTTCAGAAGGTAATATGGTTCATAGTTATTGAACTTCTATATAAAAGACAGAATGCCAGAACACTGACGTTCGTCGGTGAGACAATACCCTGACATTGGAGGAGTTGCAGAGATGGAAAACCTGTCAACTACCCAACCAACCGAAATAAAGGCTATTTTCTCTGCTTTCAATGAATAGTCTTTATAATCAGGTTTGAGTGCAAAATCAAAAAGAAAATGTTTGCATATACTAATATTACATGCCATGCATGTATATTACAGATATAACAGATATTTACCTTTTATATTACAAAGGTTAATTGTGAGATACACTAAAAAATAGGCATCATTCAGTGTCTCCTGAATTATCACAGGTCATGGATATATAGAAAAACAAAAATGAAAAAATACAAAATTTTACATTTTTACATGGCGCACATGCAACTCAAACAATATATGCATGACATTTACATTAATAATAATCATATATTCAATAAATGTATATACATGTTTAATGATTGTCTAACTCAAAACTACTGATTGGCAAGATTTTCCACATTTTCATGACAAAGCAGTCATATTGCATATTTACCTCACTATAGACAGCCTAAAGACTGCTCAATCAAATACATAGCACTGTTAACAGATAAATCCCGTTTACACTTAAACAAACTTAAAATTGTTTATCTAAAAATCGAGATAAGATATTAGAAAATATAAGTGCAGTAATTTGACTGCTCATAAGCAGTCCCTGTTACTGTATTAATATACTCATTTAAAGTGTGCTTTCTTTACCCATAAAATTGTCTACCATGGCTAATTTTATTTTCGGAGAGTCCCATACAATTGACAATCTTTCTTATATTCCAGAAATGTCATGTTGTCAGAGGTGCACATTATGTAAGACAAGAAACATCTGATAAACTGATATATATTTACAATGGGTCTCTGTATGACCCAATAATTTGTATATACCGCTAACTTCTGCCTTATTTTCACGTTTTAACCTTAAATTTACTCCTATATGTATAAGAGGTCTAAGTCGGCCTGATTGACCTTAAATGCTGTTGGAGTACCCTAAATTAAGAGGTCAAATTAAACACTGTTAGCACTGTGAATGCTAAAATATTATAGAGATTCAACAAGAGATGAAAAGCATCTATACAGTTACATGTGTTAAGTATTAGTGGTAATTTCATATTCTGTTTTAAGTACCTTGGAGTACTTTTAGAATCAAAGGCACTATATTAATGCAATGTACTACTGTATTGTATTGTAATACTGTAATTCACTTACAATTAGCGTGGCATTTAAATGCATCATGATTATTTGTACAGAAATAATTTTTTACGAAATCCATGTTGATTCAGTCAACGATATCCGAGTTCATGTATCTAATAGCCCATCGTTTGTGAATGTAAAGTCATTTCTAGATAACAGTTTGCAACCTAATGTATTCCCAAATATATCAGAAAAGTTTGCGAAATAAAATTTTCACAAAATCTAAGTGTTTAACAGTATTAAGGAATGATGAAGCATTAACTGATTAGTCCAGCTAAATATTGCAGATTAGACATTCATTTCAGCCTCTCCTTGTTTCATTACAACTGGTCCTGACACAATGATAATAGCAACAAGGATGTTTAGGCTCCTGAATATTGGTACATAAAGTTTTAGTGTCGCTGTAAGCAGTTAGTGTCTGATACAGTGGTGTAACACTTCTTATAGAAAACCTGCTCAAAGCAGCCATGGTAGTTTTTATCCCCATTCCATTGCATATAAAGATGATGAAGAGGTCTTGTGTAATGGTGTATACTAGTATCTACGTACCTTAAATGTCATGATCTCTAACCACATATTGCCACTTCTGATCAGTCACTGGGCACAGTATGTGTCTACTGAAGAGTTCTTATTAATAAAATTGAGAAATTTCACAATAGTAAATATACCTTCATAATGTTCTAACCTTCATCTTAAACCATAACGTGTGTACTCTTATTTCTACAGTGACAATCTTCAACTTATATCTATCATAATTTTGTGCTACATTTAACATCAAGGTGACTTGCAGTTTAGTGTGTAATATATTATTTTTCACAAATTTTTGTCTTTTTGGTTTTCCAAACTCTGGTGATTCCTTATTGACTTTGAAGTAAAGAACTTGGCTATAGAGAGGAGATCATGTCCGAGTAGATCCGTAGTAGGTATTCTGTTATCCACAGCTAACCAGCAAAACTAACCACTTGAATCCTTGTCAGTGTTATGGTGGTACAATCCAGGTGTCAAAATCAGCTTCATTTTAACATTAGCCTCATTTCTCAGTCTCACTGCACAGTGTTCAGTCTCATTCTCATGTAAGCCTTATTTGGAAAATGCCCTCTATTTGATAGCATTCAATCTCATTTTTCAAACAAACTTTTCTTTTCTTTTCTAGGCTACATAACATCCTCTCTTTCAAATATTTGGTATTCTTTGAGGTATTTTGGACCAACTTTCTAAGTGACAAGCTCATTCTGTAGCGCTTTAGTCTCAATTTAAGTATTTGCATGATTCCAGCCTCATTTTCACATTTGCCTGCTCATCTTCATAATAAACAAGAGAGGCTTATCATGATTCCAGCCTCACTTTCACTTCAGCTTTCCCTTTCATCTTCAAAGCTAGGTTTATAACCATGTTGGCAGTTTCGTATCTTAACCTCACTTGGACTGTAACTTCACTTTTATTTTTCGGAAAGCTCCACTAATACCACCTGAGGGCATTTTCTGATAGTTTGTATGATGTTGAGCAGCTATTTGATGAATATCTTGACCTCCAAACTCTCGTATGCGTAGCTGAATGTCATCCTGTAGGTCAAAGTCAGGCTCAAATCCATAAAGATGGTCCTTGAATATCCTAATCTGGTCAATAATTTTACTGATGGACCTAAACCGAAAAAAAGAAAACATATTTCAGGCATTTCCAATTTAGTCACCATACATTTATCAATCATATTTGGTAGATGGAGTGATTTTTATAGACAAGTCAATCATATGTCAGGCATAATTTCTTGTTCAACACAGGTGGTAATTAAAGGAAATAGACAAAAAATTATCAATTACACAGTTATTGTCAAAGCTCTTAAATAACATCAATGTTTTCTGTCAATCAGTTGATGGAAAGTTATACAATGTATTTTCACTTGATGTTACAGGCCTGTTTTGAACAATGCATGATTGAACTGTTTATAACTGACAAGATAATATTGGAGTTTTACCTGATTTTGCTCCACTTGTACATGCCATTTGCAAGCTGAAAACTTCCAATCTCTTGTTGCTGGACATGGAACAGGAAGAGTAAAACAGAAGGAATTGTGGGAAGAAGATGGCTGTTGGTGATGCTGGTGATGGCCATTCCATCATTCTTCAGGAAGAGCTAAAACAGGGAAATAATCATATAGAATATCACTCATACTCCACTGGAATGAAAATAGTAAAAGAAAGTTATCTCCCCATGACAAAAGTTTTCTCTTTGACAGAGAAGCTATCCCCCCCTGATGAAAAGTTATCTGGCCTTGACAGAATTTATCTCCCCTGACAGACAAGAGAGCTGCCCTTATCTCACTTGACAAAAAAAGTATCTGCCGTTGACAAAAAGTTATTTTCCCTGACAGACAAGTTATTTTATCCTGACAGACAAGCTATCTCCCCTGACAGACAAGTTATCTCCACTGACAAACAAGTTATCTTCCCTGATAGATAAGTTATCTTACCCTGACAGACAAGTTATTTTACCCTGACAGACAAGTTATCTCCCCTGACAGACAAGTTATCTTCCCTGAAAGATAAGTTATCTTACCCTGACAGACAAGTTATTTTACCCTGACAGACAAGTTATCTCCCCTGATTGACAAGTTATCTCCACTGACAAACAAGTTATCTTCACTGATAGACAAGTTTCTCCCCGTTAGACAAAATATCTTACCCTGACAGATACGTTATCTTACCCTGACAGACAAGATATCTCCCCTGACAGACAAGTTATGTCCCCTGATAGGAAAGTTTCTCCCTGATAGACAAGCTATCTCCCACGACAGACAAGTTATCTTCCCTGATAGATAAGTTATCTTACCCTGACAAACAAGTTATCTCCCCTGATAGACAAATTTCTCCCCGATAGACAAGTTATCTCACCCTGACAAACATGTTATCTCCCTTGATAGACAAATTTCTCCCCGATAGACAATTTATCTCACCCTGACAGATGATAACTCCTCAAAGATGCTGACACATTTTCCCTGGAGGTTTCTCCAGGCAGGAAGCTGTTTGACAATTAAGTTCTCCAGACCATCCAATATGGCAAGACATGTTCCATAGTTTCTCATGTCCTTGCAGATTTGGGCTGTATGAAGGAATTTTGTAAGAATAGCCAGCTGGTTCTGAAATGAAAATGAAATTTACATACACTTATCAAAATCCATATCTCAATGATATTCTATATCAAAACATGGGTTTTGCCAAAGAATTGAAGTAAAAGTTCCACCTAATTCTGATTCAGCAGTACAGTGAGGAACAGTATAAACCAGACGTTTTACCAGCTGTATGTTACCAACTTACTCATGCGGAATATGGGCACATCTACCATGTCTGCTGCTTAAGTCTCATGTCAATCTTGTGCATCATACAGTAAATACCCTAGATTGTGTGTTGATAATAAAATCAAGTCCGATGTAAATGAATAAAGTTAGACATATCCCAGGCAGTATCAGTTCTGTTGGTGGTATTTTCAGACACTGACAAGTCTGCACAGCAAGGATAAATATTCTTGTCAACCACTCGAGTCTTTTCAGCTAAGCTGGGTGTAATAAGTAAGTATATACAAGTACCTTAGCATTGCTGCAGTTGACGATCTCTGCAGCCACCCAGTGTCCCACCTCCTGGTCATGTTCTATCATCAGCTGGACCGCAGACTCCCTCAATGTCTTATTCACAAAGAGGCTTGGAGGTAGAGGCTGATCCGAGTCCTGGCCCGTCAGTCTGTAAACCAATTAATTACAGGACAAAGATGAATGTCTATAGATGGCTGCCATAGTGGTCATATTGGAACTCGAATTTGTCTCAAAGTAAAATATTATTAATTCAAAATGTATTTTCAATATGGCATTATTGGAGCGCACAGGTGAAAGCAGATTTCAGTAACCCTAAATGTTTACCTTTGCATTAGTGGTGTTTTGGAGCCAGTCATAGTCATGGCCACACTAATCCCCTGGGCCTTAGAATTCAGGTAGTGGACAGGATGGGTCAGCTGGAAAATGCTCTGAAAATAGACAAAAACCATGATTATGCTCTGCAGTAATATAGCCTGCCCAAATAAGCTCATTTTGTTATTTGTTACTTAAGTTTATCTCACATTCCAGGATAATTTCTATGCTGCCTCCTGATCAGAGGCATATTGTTTCTGTGCTGTCTGTTTGTTTGTCTGTTGTCAACTTTAACCTTGTCTATAACTGTTGCACTGTAAGAGGCAAAGGGCTTTCATACTTGGCAAAACTGTAGACCATGTGACCATGACCATGACCTTTGACCTACATTTGGAAAGCTTTAACATTGGCCTTGACTAATGCACTGTAAGGTAGGCTTTAATAATTGACAGAGTTTTGCCCCTTGAACTTTAAGTGTGTATGCAATTAGCACATGCCTAACACAGTACAGTTTTTTAATGTCCCGCTTCAGAATTTTGTTGCAACAGGGAACAGTGTTTCCTAAACACATCATATTTAAACTGTTTTGTGGTGAAGACAGTACATCTTTTTTTTAAAAAGTTTTCATACAAATAATGTCACATTTAATCCCAGCACCTGCATCATTACACTTGTTCAACTGCAAAATACAAAAACATCTACTGACAGAAATGTTTACTGAAGCAGATTTTACCAATTCACAGCTGCACATATTACAAAATGAAGCAAATTATTTGCGAAATTAAACTAATTTCTTTCCAGCTTGAATTTCTTTGCCACCTAAACCCCTTACTTGGGCTTTGCCACTTAAATGTAAACCCCTTGTGCCCCTTATTCACTCCCAATTGTGTACACATCAAAATTGTTTGGCTACACACCTGTCCAATATAAGTATATTTACAAGCAAAAATTTCTACTGAGGCCATTTGAATACAGGTTCTCACATTCAGTTCATGAGAAATTCAAATGAAGCTGTGTGAAGTGGTAATAAAGTATTTATATCAAATTCCTGAGATTATTTTCTGTAATTAAGTATTATAGCAAAGTACTACTGTAGCTACCTGTGCTACGAGAGTAAGTTGTTCGGCTAAGGTCTGAGGCGGGTGGTCAAGGAGGGTAAATGAATCCACACGACGAGGTGATTTGGCTGGCAGGAATCCATCATCTGTTGTCAGTTTTGTAACAGGAGTTCGCTTCTCGTGGAATAACATCAATTTAGGTGAAGATGCCTTACCACGCCCTAATATATTCTTCAAGGATCCCCACTGAAAAATGTAAAAAGACCTCAACCCGTTTATATTATCCTGTAAACAATGACTGATCAGACTTAATATATTCATACAGAAATTATGAGAATGATTTCAGAAATTGTCAACTTTCTTTTGATGACCAATTCAGATAGCAAATAACTGGTATGATTTTCAAACACCAATTATGTACAAAGAGAAATTATGTTTTGTCTATAAATAAATGTTTTCACTTTTTTTTTAATATAGATATAACTTGATATCATGAACTCACTGACATGTAGAACATAAACCCCTTAAAGGTTATTAACAGTCTGTCTCTAAGCAGCTAAAATCACATCATAGTCTTCTGTGTGTTTTGAAACAATACAATTTAGGTTAGAAAGTAAACAATTAAGAAAATTAGTTACGATGATGTGAGATTACATACAGAATAGGCTAATGAAGTCTCTCTACACACAACTATTAGCAGTTCTCTCATTTTAGTGCAATTCTATAAAAATGTCATTTTAACACTAAGTTTATGCACTTGAGTAGCTGTTACGTCACCAGCATTTCAGACTCAACTCTGTCACATAAATGGGCATTTTCCCTTCTTTGTTTTCTTGGTTTTTTTCCCAGAAAATTAGCCCCAGGTGTCTAGCAAACACAAATGTAGGAAAAACATAATAGATTAATTTTATTCTTCTGTTGATGAAAATATTACATTTATAACTAACAATTGTTATCCAAGTGACCTGTATTATTATTACCATCATTTAATTTTGATTGTTTGTATATACATGTAAGTATTTTCACCACTGTGTAAGGAAAATAAAGCAAAAATCATATACACCTGGTATATATAGATGAGAAATTCTTAACAGCTGTTGAATGAAATCTTTTTATACCAAAATCTTTGGCTGAATAAACCATTAGTTGCAAAACAATCATTTTCATATCCTAGATTTTACAGAAACACTTAAACAGGACCTTGTGATATATATCATTGTTATGGCACAATGAGTTAGCACACCATTATATAACTAGCAGTTAAGGCTCACACAATCTATCAACATGCATCTCTTGAGCATCCCCCAATTCTCACCATAGATTTCAAGTTTTTAACCCAGAGTGACTAATTCATTTAACTTTCAAAAACAATCATGTGTCATTGTGTTTTCAATTAATGTTTCCTTATACCTGGCACATATACCTCTAAAACTGAGCTCTATCCAGACAAACCCCTTGATATACTTAAATATATATACATATATATGTATTCTACTAAACTTTATTGGGATTCTTACCTTTCATACCTAATTTGTTTTCTTACACTATACTGTATATTTTTGAGTTGACACAAATAAGTCTGTATTACACACATATATCTACGCACTTTCAATTTCACTATATGCTTTCGATCACATGGAAATATACATTATTCATTTTAGCGTCATTCCACTACAAACATTTAACACACTCATCAGCCAAACATCAATCCAATAAAAATGAAAACAATGGCATAATGTTCCACCTTTCTTATGTTTGTTCCCACTTTTCTCAGCAGCTTAGACTGGAAATCAATTTATAGAAGATATCAACAAAGTTGTAAATTTTCTTTCTCATAAAGACAAAATACTGTAACACTAGTTAAAGTAACAGAGAGATGCAAATACATAATCCATACCCCCATCCTGTCTACTTAAAAAAATTTGTTTTAAATGAGAAAAAAGGGCTATAACTCTGTAAAAAGTGAAGTACAAGATCTTAACATGTAAATCTGTAACATTGTACCATTTACGAGCTACCCAGATACTCTTTGTGGTACTGGTGGAAAATTTGCCAAAATACCAAGTACCCAGCCAAATTTCCATGACTGTTTAAATTTTCTGATGAAAGCAATGAGATTTAAAACATGAATTTGACTGAATTCTTATTTAGTCACATAAAGAAATAGAAATTACATTTTAATGATTTGTTTTTATCAAAGACAACAGAAAATTCTTTGCATATAGCTTTGTAATAAAATTAAGTGATCCAAGCGATTGTGGTTGCTATTAAACATGAACACACTCCGACACCAAGTATTCTAGTTGTAACTTCTGATTGGCTGAAACCAGAGGTCACACCAGAACCTGACCCCTTATCCAGAAACATAAAACCTTGACAAGGATTATTGGTTTACATATTGCTAAAACTGTTTATCTTTTTAAACAATTAAATCATTTGTATAAGAATTTTAAAATGCAAATCAATTTCTAATTTCCTTGTCAATTTAATAATTAGGGTATTAATAGGTAAAACTTTTAGTTAATTATTTAAAATGAACCACTTTATTTATTCTGTACCTCTTCCTGTTGAGGAACGTCATCTCTCATGTAATACACCTGCAGTAGTACACCAATAAAATATTCTCCAGAAAATATGAAAATGAATTATACAACAGAATCTGAATAATCTGACCCCTGAATATGACACCATTCAAACTAAATACTTAGTATTCTAACATTAAACTTTATCGGACTGCTGTAATGTATTCTTACCAAGTCTGATATAACCCTACAGCTGTAATGTCATTGGATCTATATCACATGACATCAATACTTCATTACAATTATTTTATAAAAAGATAAACATTTTCTTGAAGGATAAATCTTGCACTTACAAGTCCTTCATGAATGTTTTGAACAAATTTCATTTTAAAGTAATATTTATCACATACACTTACATGTTATAATCTGACACTTAAAACTAATTTTTTTGATGTACATTTTCTAAAGAAAATTTAAATTAGGTGAACTCATTACATTTTGATAATGATTTTAAAAAAATAGTCGGTATATTGTACCTTTCGTGGAGTGTTGGATTTGTAGATATGAATATCTTCTTCCTCTTTTGCCGATACAAGATCAATATTAAAACCCTCCTCACAGTTACTTAGTAATTCTGTCAGTTCTTTTCCCTCTGGCAATGCTGCAGTATCCTAAAATGAAAAGAGGCAATAAGTTTGTAAATTCAGTATTACAGGGAGATAACTCTACAATGTTGTACAAAATATTGTACATGTTAACTCCCTTTATTTTTGGAGACGGAGTTTCCATCTCAAATTGTTGCATCCTAATATATTTTAAATCCTGAGCACCATAATGAAATAAAATAATTGTATTTGAATCACATAAAACACTTCAAGTATTCATTTGTTCATTAGCATTTTGTGATATTTCCTATAGATTCATAGATTTTGAAGACACTTTCTCTCTATTTTAAAATTTTCAAAGAAGAGAGATATAAAATATAACTAATAAAACAAGAAATCCCACAGGTATATTGGCACCCACTATTGTTTGATCTTCATTTGTTCTTTAAAAGTTGGATATTTTCCTTACGTTTTCTCTTTATATTATATGAAATTTGATAATTTCTCTTAGGAAATAGATGTAGTGATAATAGCCTTCCACTTTTAAATCAACAATAGTCATTTGTCAGCCAGGAGACCATTCATATGAAATTGGAGAAAGATCCATCCAGTACTTTTCAAGAAATAGCAATAAGAAACTTGTAAAGTCAAAATCCAAAATGGCTGCCTTTTGGTCATTTGTTTTTTTATCAGTCCAAAAATCAGAGGGGCACAACTAGAGATCAAGGCGAACCTACAAAACAAGTTTGAGAAAGACCCAGCCCATACCTCTCAAGAAATATCAATAAAAATAAAATTGTTTATGGATGAACAGATGGACCACAAACAGACCAATTTGATTACCCCATCATCTGATGATGGTTGTCTAAAAATCACAGTTAAAAAAAATAAAACAACTTACGCTGAGTTGAAGAAATGCATGAAGAAGTTCAGTGGCTTCATTGTTGCGGTCAAAGTCAACAGAGTAGTAACCCTCAAGCCAGTAATATATGAGATCCATCACACGTCGTTTGATTTTGGACATGTTGTTGTCACTGCTCTGGCCACTGTCATACAAAACCAACATCATAATTTTATCAACTCCACCTCCGCTCTCCTGTTATATTATATCTGTATCTGATACTCAGGTCTTAAGATTCATCAAGGGTCAATTAACTAAGAAACTTAAGCTCAAATCCTATTGTCAGTTTTCAAATCAAGCTTAACACTGACTTTTTCTATATTTTCCATTCAAAATCTTTTCTATACATTTGATATTTTTCTGAAAACAAGCATTCTCATGATTTTCATTCCCTCCCCCTTCCCACATCTTTGTAAAAGAAATTCCAACTCACTTCAAAAGTATAGACAGGTTAATCAAAAATACAAATAATTTACTAGATTCACAAACATTTACCTACAAAATTCCGATATGACAATACCATGTTTTCAGTTTGATTGAGCCCTTCTTATTCCACTTGATCATATAGCTTGTTTTAAAGATATTTAGTTTCCATGGCAACCTACCTTGCCTCCGCAGCTGCTTTGAAGGTGTCTACAAGAAAACTCAGTAACTTGACTGGCTTCACAAAGTAGCGGAAACAGTACATGAACTGATGGGTATAGCCATCTCTTAGTGCCGTGCTGTAAACATGAAAAAACATCATTTAATTTGTACTGTGATATAATCATCACTTAACATGGTCAGATTTCCTGGTAGGCTGCTACTTTATCTGTATAATCTGTACAATTCTGATACATTCATAAACTTCTTGAAAATAAAACCTAATTAGTATTAGCAACTATACAGTAATACAGACAAATAAGATTCCCAAATTAAAAACAAACATTACCTGTCTGACACACAAAAAGTAAAAAAGTTACCTGTATGACACACAAAAAGTAAAAAGTTACCTGTATGACACACAAAAAATTGTATCATTTGAGTTTAAAAATGAAGTACTGAAAAATCACACAAGCAAATATTTACTTAGCAAACAAATAGGCCATGAGTCCCTCGGGAGTGCCAGACTGAAGGGATAGGATTTCGTAGCCTGAGTGGGGTTCCTTAGGATGCTGGAACTGGAGGAATGAGCTATCCTGGCATGGTCTGAGGTGTAGGGGCTGGCCTTGGGGACAGGTAGCCAGGGAATGGAGGTAACTGGCATGGATTCCACTCAACTCTGCTTGTAACATCTAAAGGAAGGAAAGAATATTGACAAATATTAAACAGATGTACAGAATTAATATTTATCCCCTTCCTAACATCAAACAGTAAGTCTTCACAATTTTTATTTCATGATAGGCTTTAGAGAGCCAATACATTATATCTCATTCAAAGTCAGGTGGCGAGCTAAATACAGGACAATGACAGAGTAATTGTTTGAGATTAGTCGTACAGCAATAAATGGGTGGGCTTATTACCAGGCATAAGCTTATTGCTAGCTAGAAACTGAGTATGAATTGACCCCCCAAAATTTCAACTACAAGCATGTACAATATAAAGACAGGACACTTGGACTTTCTCAGTAGAAGTGGGTACCAGCCCAGTGTTAGTCCTATATATTTTTACCTCTATGTGAGTCCTACACAGCTCCAAGTGCCTCACTTTCTGTGTCATATCCTCTAAGTTTTTGGACACCTGCACAATTCTGTTCTTCTGCTCACCTGTCAAAGAAAATTTACACACTTTGAAACATTTTCTTCAGGATGAATTGACAACAGATTTTGGCTCTCCTGCTGGTAATTATTGTATACACTTGGGGAACGATCCCTCTGTTTAGTATCAAATCAAGTGGGTCCATGGCCAACTTCAATGGACAAGATTATAGACAGATTTGATATCTCTAGGTGAATCAGCCTGCTTTACTTTTGGGGGACTTACTACTGGTTTGTTGTACTGACATTTAGTGGACTTTGGTGAGTTTTAATTTTGGTGGACTAACTTAGCGGTTTGTTGTACTGACCTGTAGTGGACTTTGGTGAGTTTTACTTTTGGGGGACTAACTAGTGGTTTGTTGTACTGACATTTAGTGGACTTTGGTGAGTTTTACTTTTGGTGGACTAACTAGTGGTTTGTTGTACTGACATTTAGTGGACATTGGTGAGTTTTACTTTTGGTGAACTAACTAGTGGTTTGTCATAATCACCTTTAGTGGAGTTTGGTGATTCTGCCAGTTTGCTGTAGAAGGTCTGTGATTTTCGCTTCATTTTCCTTTCCATCATCAGCTGCTGTTGTATAGAGGCCAGTCGAGATTGTAGACCAACAGGGTCATCCTCGTCCTGTCAAACATGAGTGACAACATCAATATCATGAAATATCATTTAATTTTGATAAAGACATTTATCATATTTCACAGCAAATGTCAGCTGAACATTTTAAGCAGAAAAGAATAGGTGCAAATCCTGGAACCAGGTTCCGTCTAGTACATAATGTATATTCTGATTTTGCCTACTATGAAGGTAGTGAAAATGTTCCAGTCTGCTAGGTACTCATTTTTTTCACACTTGTAGCAAGCAGATACTGTAAAATTGAATATTCTCCTTGGGGTTTCAATTTTCTGGTTTTTGTGGTACTTTAATTTGTGGATTATATCATTTATGAAATCTGATCAAGTGACATTTATAACAAACTTTTTCTCTATTACAATGTGATAAAAGCATTGCTTTAAAAACATATCAATGAAATCAATGAAAATATAACCATCACAAAAATTAATAATTTAACAGTAATCATGTCTCAGCTTGTCAGATTCCAAAGGCAGTAATCCCTGTTACTTTTGATTGATTTACTTTAAATATTTAAAGAGATCAGATACAATACATATTTATATATGTCATACATGATTTAAACGGACCCAAATACTTACAAATTTTCTTTAGAGCTCTGTATTCTTAAATTTGTTTATGATGTCAAAATGTTGTTTTTACCACAAAACTTGCATTTGCACTCCTAACTTCATCACGTAAGCCAATGCATTGTTGAAGCCTGCCTTGCAGACAGTGATGTGGTATATGATAGCAACTTGGTTTAGGAGTTTCTATTCTTCTTTTCATTACATGATCTAAAATTTCTAAAGTTAATGATACCTACCTACATGGTATAAGCATCTGTTTGTAAATGACAGAGTGCATCAATGGATCAAAATTAACTTTTTTTTTTCTGTTAGAAATTAAAAAAAAAGAAATAATTGAACCATTTCTCATATAATCAAAATGAACTTACGATTTCCTGCCGGAATTTGTCAAGTTCCAGAGAGCTAAAGAGTTCCATCATGGCACTGTGAAACACAATATGTCCTTTCCTATTCCTCAGACGTTTGTCGATGGGCGAATTGTCAAGAGAGAGCTGTGACATATTACGAGACAAGTTAGTGACTGGAAGAACTTCAGCCACTTCGCTACTATGCGATGATGTGCTACCGTCCCTGTGGATCGCCTTCAGTGGTCTAGGCCCCGGCTGTATGTGGCCTTCAACACGATTACTATGGACCAAACTATGGCGGGGTGGTTTTTCTGGTGTCACTCGTCGTTTCAGTTTAGACATGTCTGCACTCAAAGCATTATTAGAAGCAGAAACTTGCCTAGTTGATGGTGATAATGATGAATCAGGTGTTGGCTTTCTCCGACGATCAAGGGACATACTAGTAGAGGCAAATTCATCTGTTTTGTCAGGGGAGACAACCCATGCATTTTGCCTACTTTGTGGAGGTGGTGGTTTCTCAGATCCACTATCAGACACCTTGTCATCATCCTGTATCAGGGAATTAGGATTGTTAGCATGACTGGTTTTTGGAATTTCTGGTTCCCAGTCACGAATCTGTGGCACCTGAACGTTTCCATTTTGTAAAAGTGGATTTTCACCATTAGTCATATGCATCTGTAGTCGGGGAGAAATATCAGTGTCCTTTCGCAAGGGATGTAACTCCATTGATGGTGTGTCATAACCAGAAGTTCGTAGATTATATTCTTGACTATTCCTAGATTTGTCTGTGTGTTGTTTTCTGCGATATCGTCGTCTTCTATCATGTTGTTCTGCATCAGATGAATCTGACGTGTTGTGATGCTGAGATTTCGACACATGTCTACTTTTCGGTTTATCTGGTTGACGTGACACATTCTGGTAATAATTGGAGTCTGCTGGAACTTTCTGAGGAGTCTGGGGAAGCCCAGATTCTGAGGGACTGGATGATGAGAGGTTCTGATCTGGGTGATCCAGACCAGGAATGGGTAAATGGGCTGGAGAATTCTCCTGCTTAGTAACAGGGTTCTGGTCATAGGTTTTGGCACCATTTTTTACTAGTCTTCGAGACCTAAAAAAAGACAATGTACCAATCCATTTATCAGTCAAAAAATGAAATACAACAATCTATTTTTGTTTTAAGTGAGGAAGTCATGCAGTATTGATTTGTCTGTTGATACAAACATTTCTCAGGTAATTAGTATACAATCTTCTCACCAAAGAGCATCTACTCTCCTCTAGAAAGGCTCATAAAACGAATAATTCAAAGACTCTTTTTTATAAATTCTGTATGATGGTGTTGGGTCGATGAAACTAATTTGAAAATATCTTAATTGAAGCCATGTTCTCCCAACTGATGATCTGTATCAATTTTTTTTATCAAACATAATTAAATCACCCCAGAATTACACAAACCTTTGTTATTGGAAAGAATTTCAAAGTTTCGACATCCTTTGATCCTATCATATCTATTCACCTGTGCACTCATAAATTCAAAATTATTTCAATGTTTTGTAAGAAGCCCACCCCTTGACCTTAGATTAGAATTTTATCAGCCCCTTGGGCATATAGCAGAATAAATATGGTAACCAATACATCTTACAAGACTAAGCTATATTTAGACATTACTATTTGGCCATTTAACTTTTGGGTACTGACCCTTTTAGACCGTTGGCTGCATCGTACAAGTTAAAGAGGAGGTCAGAGCCCCAGTAGAGGTCAGAATACTTTTCTGTAACAGCACTAGCGAACGTTTCCAGCTTCAGATTTCCCAAGGACGTGATGTACTCCGCTGTGAAAAGATGAAAATCAAATAAATCCTAGTCTTTGTAGTCTGCATGGTTAAGAACTTTGATGAATTGTCAATTATATGAGATATACAAAAATATTTGCAAAAATGTGTATATGTGTATGTTGTATATGTATTATGAACATTTATTGAACTTTCCTGAAATCAGCAGCAGTCACACAATATTGAAAATCCTCAGTAATCAGTAATAGGCATAAAATATCCCATGAAACATTTTGTCTATTTAGCATATAGATGTACAGAAACAGCTCAAAACGGAATATTTCTTCTGAAGAAAACATTTCTATTTTGCTAACCTTACATTGTTAAAATCATCTTGTTTCAAAGCTTTCTTAAAATTTTTTGCAGTTTACGGTAAAACTGTATTAACTTCTTAACATCATGTAAAACTTTGATCTCTGATGTCCATGATTTCAGTATAATAAAACTTGATATCACTTCTTTTAATATAGTAAAGACTGATCAGAGATAGCAAAGTAAACAATTATGCCCTTCATTTCTATACACGTATATCAAAACCTTGATATAATGCCCCTCATTTCTACATAGTAAAACCATGATATAATACCCCCTATTTCAACAGAGTACAATCTTGATAAATGCCCCTCATTTCAATACAATAAAAACTTTACACAATGTCCCTTGTTAAACTAGTTGTATGTTGAAAACATTGGTAATATCAGGCCATTTTCAACCTGGTCTCAAAAGGGGATAAAAAGGACAAGACTTACCCATGGCGATATCCTCGACACCATTTTCCATGTATCCATCAAAGGCAAATTCTTCCCTGAGGAGGTGAACAACTTGTCCAAGCTTCTGCTGTTGTTTTACATTGACATTGCTAAGCAACCTTTCCATGAGACTACCTGGGGGAGGGGGTTTGTAGCCAGTGTTCATTCCACTGACCCCACTGTCCTTGGAAGGGGAGGGGGAGGAAGACTGAGAACGAGTCCTTGGGGGTTGAGTAAAGTACTGTCCCCCTCTGCCTAGGCTATTTTCTGGGTACCCTACAATTGTCCTAGGTCGGGGCACATTGGATTTGGAAGACTGTGAATAAATGTCACTGTTAACATTCTTCTTAGGGTCCCGCCTGTTAGCAGGGAGCACCGAATCATCATATACATGGCCTGGGGCCAAACTTAAATTTCTTCTTTGACTAGCTTGTCCCTCCGCACCCTGATCCCCATCAAGGTTATCAAGGGCATGAGCAGACTTGCTGCGCCACAAGTACTCTCCCTGGGGTTGACTAGACAGAGGGGAGGCCTTTCCCTGACTGTGCCGTGATCTGATCCCTGCTGTCTTTTGAACAAGGTCACGGGCAGTGCGACCCCCACGGGATCTGTTACTGTTAAATGAACTGTTAAGAATTGCACTGTTGTCGGCAGAGGAATTATCCGAGTATATATGCTGTTTTGGACTTCTTGCTGAGTGTACGCTGTGGTTGTCACAGTTACTACCTGAGTGGGTGTGGTCTTCCCCAACATGAGGCCCCATAGCCTGGGGAAGGATCCCTGTAGGGACAAGCTGTATAAATCCTGTACGCGGATCCTGCTGTAGCTGCACCTGTAGGGGGTATCCCGGCATTAGACCCCCACTATACTGCTGGGGTCCTATGGGCACACTTAAGTTCTGACCAATCAAAGAAGGGTGAAATTGTCCAGGAAGATTTATATTTGGCTGTTGTAAGGTCATAGAGGGCGTGGCAGTATTAGATAATGGAGATGCAATCTGTCCTTGAGTCACAAAAGAATTCTGTTGTCCAGGAATCTGACCTTGACTTTGAGACTGACCTTGACTTTGAACTTGTGGTTGTCCCTGATTCAAATTTGAATTGGGTGACTGAGTCATTTGACCTTGAAGGAAGTTTGCGATAGCTGAAGCTAAAGCCTGTGTGTTTGGGACAGCCCCTTGTTTCTGTATTTCAGACAGCAAAGACTCTAGTGGACCCCCTGTCTCCGACTTTGTATCACTTGATGACTTGTTTTGCACTTCAATTTGGTCCTCACTTGGTTTTTTATTCAGTACCTGGCTAACCTTTGGACTAACACTTGGTGACTTTGAGGATTTCCTCGCCACTTTTGCATCAGGCTTATCCTTGCCTGGCTGACGATGTTGCATCAAGTTTTTCTTTAACTCTTTCAGTTTTTTTACTACCTCCTTGTCCTTGTCATTTGGTTGACAATCCTTGGGACTCTCTTGTTGCTTAGAAACATCTTTGACCTCTGGAGCTGGGGTCACAGACTGCTGAAGAATGATTGGTTTGAAATGAGTAGCAGATGACATAAACTGAGAAGGAAGTCCAGAATGACCTTTGCCCTCTGGAAGATTTGATATTGGTTTAAATGCTGCTGTGGATGAACTGATGGCAGCAGGTCGGATGAGTGATCCCCCTTGAATTGATCGAAAGGCAGAACCATTGGATGACTCTGGAGGGTCCTGGATATTAGGAGGGTCACTTGGCATGGCGAAGGCCATCTTGTCAGCCTTTAAGATTGCAAAAGATGTAATCAAAATCATTAAATTGTATTACACAATCATTATAAAACAAATACAAATGGATAAGTGTAATTTTAACAGAGTAAAAACCTACTTAAAACAAACAATTACTACTTTAATATTAACTCAAACGAGTCAAATACAACATAAATTCAGATAAAGCAAGTATCAACTGATACTAAGGTGAGTCAATTATCACTTGACCTCGATTGGTATATTTTTACTTAAACTTAATATCAGATGTGTGAAGTGCATTATACCAAAAACAAATTAAGTAAATAAAAGATTTTATGGCTTCCATCACTACTACTTATAACAGATTTTTATAATAATCATACCATTAATAGATTTAAACTCTTCTGTATAGGAGATACAGAAGTGTATTGGGACTGTCTTCCTTAAGTATATTTCACATGTAGTGTGAAGCTGTATACTGTATATACTTACCACCTTTTCGAATGCCTCCTGGTACAGTGCTTGACAAATAGAACTGGAGGGTATTCCAAGGTCACATTCATGTTCACCACATGCCTGTAGAGGTCAAGATCATACACAATTGACACTTAGGAATAATAAATGGGCAATACACAATGTATCCAAAAACAGAAGTTAAACTTTAAAAATCTGCAGAATGTTAAGGGAGAAATTCTTGAGAAGTCACAAAAATATTATGTCCCTTTGTCTAGATCCTGTTTAATTTTGGAAATTCCATTGTTAAATTTTTACATATGACATTGCTAATGGATAATGGAAAACAAAATAAAAATAACAAAAATCAACAAGGTGTCATATATACAGAAAGATATGAAACATAAAAGCAATGCCTTTATTATATAGCTTTATGTATATCATCGTGACATTTACCAGTCTCCTAATCTTTTTTAATTTTTAATTAATATTTTAAAGCTGATAATATCTTTCCACAAATCTACGCAAACAAACACTCATTTTTACTTAATTAACACAATTTTTTTTTTCAATCTTAAGATCATTAAGGGGTTTGAAATTATTTAATATTTTACAATAATAGTTATGGTCAACGTACTAGGGCCGTAGTCAGACTACTCGTTCTTATTGGGATGGACGGGCGGTATCTTTATCACTGGGTAATTTCTAAATTCCCGGTCTGTGGTTACCTTATCAAGTGCTTGACAGGGGTATGTAAATCTATTTTGTACTAGGCTTAGTAGTGACAAAGAAATATTGAGAGTTAAGCATGATGATAGAATAGTTGAATTTAACTTTATAAATGCACGTTCGAACTGAAAGAGCATTTTTGTTAATAAGAAGTAAGAAGTCTATTATTTTTGTGAGAAGGGATAGAAGTCTGGAATATATGAATGTTAGTTTTTCCCTTATTTTATCTAAGGATGTAAATGTTTTGGAAGTGTATATAGACCAGACCTAGAATGGATGTGTAATTTCCTAACTTGCGTATGTTAAGATTTTGTCCATTTTAATGTAAGCTTAGGCCTTCTAGTAATGTGTTAATTTTATACCAGGAAAGCTATATAATAGTAATAATTTTGTCCATTTTACTCGAATATGCAGTTGTAGAAATTAACTACTAGTGTGGAAGATTGTGTGAGTCTGATAGAATTATTAATGTAACTTATTTTCAAATATGAGATTCATTGCCTAATCAAATATTGAACTTTATTACAATCTTCTGGTTTTCTGTACAACTGAGCTACATATCTAGAAACATGATTTGCTCAAATAACCACAGGATAGTCTGATGCTATTGGAACATTTTTCATAAGTGATTACTTAGTTATCTGATTATACTGAATTAGATGACAACAAAAGGTCAAGTCCAGGTCAAAATAATGTCATGATCAGTGTGAATTAAAAGGTATAACAGTTGGAGTACTCGGAAACTACGGAGATGAAACATCACTTAGTCCTGAATGCAGATGGAATGAACATAAAATCCTGATGAAGAATTTAATCGTTAATTATCTAATTATTTACTGGGTTTAGCTCTATATATATATTGTGACAGCCTACACACTACCATGTTGAATAGATCTGAGATTGGGTCCAGATCACTATGGTGTCACAATATAATCAATAAAAAGAAGAATTCTCCTCACCTCTGACACATCCTCGATGGATGGCCGTTTCTCTGGGTCTTCTTCCACCATATTAGCTAAAAGTTTCTGCAAGTCATCACCAACTCCTGAAGACTCGGTAGAATACTTGTTTCCAATAGCAAACTTCATGGTGACACCAAGCCCAAACAAGCACATCTGTGAATGAGATTTAGACACCAAGTTAAAACTATTAGCAACAATAACAGAAAGCAAAAGAGGATAAAACAGGGGGACTTTAAAGTTAGAATTTCATGGGATGTTTTTATGAAGAAAACTGTACAAAAACAGAATGAAATATTTGCATGAATTATAAAATCAACAGAAAATAAGCCTAATGAAGTAATAAAATCCTAGCAGAAAGTTTAGTGAACAGCATACACACTTGTAGTGAATCACATTTCAGTCATATCTAGGTCTCATGCGAGTCCCATTTCAATCATACCTATATCACATGTCAGTCACAACTGTCATACCTAGGTCACATGTGAGTCACATCTCAGTCTTACCTCAGTCTCATGCGAGTCCCATTTCAATCATACCTATATCACATGTCAGTCACAACTGTCATACCTAGGTCACATGTGAGTCACATCTCAGTCTTACCTCAGTCACATGAGAGTCACATCTCAATCATACCTATGTCATATGTCAGTCACAACTGTCATACCTAGGTCACATGTGAGTCACATCTTAGTCTTACCTCAGTCACATGAGAGTCACATCTCAATCATACCTATATCACATGTAAGTCAAAACTGTCATACCTAGGTCACATGTGAGTCACATCACAGTCTTACCTCAGTCACATGAGAGTCACATCTCAATCATACCTATATCATATGTCAGTCATAACTGTCATACCTAGGTCACATGTGAGTCACATCTCAGTCTTACCTCAGACACATGAGAGTCACATCTCAATCATACCTATGTCATATGTCAGTCACAACTGTCACACCTATGCCACATGTGAGTCACATCTTAGTCATGCCTACATCACATCTGCATCCACTTACACAATTGACCTCTGTTTTCGCATTACCACAATTCATTCCCTAGTTTCCATATAGGACTATATACCTTGTCTGACAGCTGGCCTTTCTGTTGTATTTCTGGAGCCATGTAAATCACCTCCAGTGGCTTTTCCTCAGGAATTGCTCGAAATGCCAGAGCCCCACTTTCTCTCAGTAACAGTGTGTCTGGAGAAATGTAGGCAGCTGAAGAAATAAAATCATGTCCTATTATTGTATCTAACAATATGTTGATCATTACACCAAAAATTTTAATATCTATCTGATCCCACTTAAAATTCACTGAATTTATCTACATCATTTCTACATCATACTGATATTTGAATATATTACAGTATTTCAATGTTTACTAAGTTTCCATAAATGTACTTTGAATTATGCCTTTTCTAAAATGATGACTTTAACTTTAAAATATTATCAATGCTGTCAACTGTAAATGTTTCTGCAAATCAGATTGTCATACAATTATAGCAATACATTTATCTTTATTTTAAACACATGTAAACTTACGGAGATGTTTTCTTTTCTTGTTGAGTGCAATAGTTCCCTCCCGACAAACTGCCCATACCTCATCCTCTACTAGAGGGCGCTCCAAAGTCTCTAAGATATCACCAAGTGAAAGCCCCTGTGGAGGTACAATGGCAAACTGATTTATCAAACTGAAATTAATTACATCTAGTTAACATCATTATTTTTTATTGATATTCTTTATGTGTTGATGAGTCAAAGCTTGACGTATGCCTTTTTCTGTGAATTCAGATGATAAATTTATTCGAATGTATAATATATATTTGTATTACTGTGCCTAAATCAATCCAGATCTTCACCCTATTTACCATGAAATCTTAAATTTTCAGTGGTTTTTTATCTTCATTGATTCCATGAATACTCTTAAATTACAAATTTACATGTCTTCAAACTTTTGAAATAAGTAGAAGTATGTAAAAGATTTATTGAGCTCTACTATCCACGAAACCAACAGTCCACAAAATAATACATTTTTGAAAATTACAAAAATGTAGCTTTCAGAAAATGAGTAAATTTACAGAAGTTGAACTTGTGTTTAGGTCACCCTTCCTTTCACTCATCTGAGAAATTCATAATTAAAGAAAAGATTTGAAACAGAAAGATGCATGTACTTTCAAATATTTAAGCCCCTAGATATTTTCATGAAAAAATATTTAAGTTTGTGTACATAAAAAATAAATAAAGTGTAACTAATAAAAAACCCTTGAGCTTCAAGTCACAGTCTATCATTTATACCTCTCACTTGATTAGGGATGATGGGCACAACTCACTAGAAAAATCTAGATCAAAAAGGATGTTTGCCTTACCTTGCTTTTGCGGGGTCTCTTTCCCTGTGAGTCTACCGCACCTGAGGAGTGGCGAGCCTCAAGACTCGAGTGACCTGTCCCTGAGAGTGGAGAGTCCTTGAACTTTGACCCCTCTCTGTCTAATAACACATTATTGTCATTACCATGTAACATTTTTTGGTGGTCACTTTGATTGGTATTGATTGTTCCATTACCCTCGGACACTTGATCAGTTTTCACTGTTTTGTTTAAGTCTGGTTTCTTTGGCACAGGTGGTTTTTGCTGAGATGTGTCTTTAGAACTATCTTGAGAAGATCGTGACAATTTTCTTGCAGCAGGGGTTGGTTTGTTGCCACGGTTACCTGTTGGCATGGGACACCCTGTGTGAACCCCGCGGACAGGCATGTCTCCGTCGTCTGCCTCTTCTGTTGGTGATGCTGTAGTGTGCTCCTGGACTGGAACTGGTAGATGTAAAGGTGTAGAATGTTCCTGAGGACCAGGGGAAGTATCCGTGACCTCACTAACCCCTGTTTCCCCACTGACCTCTCCTCCAGGTGCAGAGATTAAGTTGGACTGGGACTGAAGATAGTTGGCTAAGCTGGCTGTTACGTCTGCTAGACTTACTGTTGCTAGATCTGTTAGAATTCAAAAGGACATACAAATATGTATACAGGCCTACAGCAATATTTCAAAACTCAACTTTTTCAAAATAAATCAAAAGAACAAATTTTTGTTTGTAATAATGAAAGACTGTAGATGTGTCATATAACTGATTTTCACAGCAAGATGAAAGCTGAATACCAGGTGTAGTATATACTCCACAATTATATTGGGGAACATTTGCTGCAATCCTTTTACAGGTAAAGTTTCCGAAGGGAATTTTAGAAAAAAACATTTTGTATGCCAATGAATCTTCATTACCTGGGGGTGTAGGTGTAGGTAGTGCGAATGTCTGTGCAATGTCGACACAGACTTCCTGTGATGACTTTCCTACAAGTTCCTCCTCACAAAGTGTGATGATGTCCTCTAGAGATGGTCTCGATGTTAACACCTCTGCTGTCATACAACCAAACAGTTCCCGTAACTCTTGTGAGATTTCAGGTCGACTTGGATCAACATTGTACTCAGCAGCATAAAGCAGGGTCATCCCCAAGGAATACAGATGGGACTGTCAAGGGAGATAAATCTTGTTAAACAAGGGGAATAACTCATCAAGCAACAGGGGTGTCAAGATATACATATAATTGTAAAATAAAACATTCAGTCTTTTAAACACTTGTCTGTGGATATTATTATTCAAAGGATGGTAATGGGATAATTCAGTCTGGTTTCTTTATATATTTATTAAAAACATCTTATAATTTTAAAAAGAATTTGTTAAGGAGAATTACACCAGAGGACAATTTTCCCAAAAATGTGAGAGAATTCACACAATTTTCATCTTTTATTAAAAAAGTAAATAGGTGTAAACAGTTCCAATTTTGTATCATGTAATGTACCGTAACACATAATTCCTAAAGTTAGACATTAAAATTATCTGATGATCTAGTATCAATCAGGGAGAAATAGGGCAGAAAGAGAGATTCTTAGTGGCTGTATGTCCTATTTCTTAAATACAGATACCTGTATATCAAATTGTAAGAGGACATGGAATTTGACACTCATGACCAGTTTAAAGTTCAACTTGAAACCATATGTTGTTTGAGATCAATAGATTTGAAACTACTTCATAATGTCAGCTCTTTACTTTCATTCATTCCTTAGCTACAGCCTTGCTCAAGTCTTTGAATTGATTAATGAGAATGACCAGTGACAGTTCAGACAGCACAATCAATATCTTTTCTATCTTAATAAAATTTTGTGTCAACATCGTGAAACTAATTTTTATCATCAGTAAGCCAGGAAAAACAAGTTCTTGTACTATTAAAAGAATTTATAATGCGATCATATACAAAATACCATCAAGATTTAATCAATTTGCTGTGTTCTGATGTATGTTAATTGAAATCTTACATTCAAATTCATGACTTTTATTTATTTACAATGATTTTGTATATCAACCAATTTAGGTACTTTAGTTTAACAGGCAATTGTTAAGTGGAAACCTTGTATACATATTTCTAGTACTTTTACAATTTCAACGAATTCATATAAATATTGAGAAATCAATTCTAAATGTGTCAACAGATTAAAGAAATTATCCATACTTGAGAAATACCGCAGGTGAAAAGGGTTATTTCAATATATTGTAATTGATTTAAATATGGCTGGTATACATATACAAAACATTTAAACTATGAAATGAAACTGAAAGACCCTCTGTCAAAATTATTTTTGATACAATGTCCTGTGTATCAGCTGTTTGAAGTTATTTTATTACAATAATTACATTAAATGATTAATGCATTGAACTCTGTGTAAAGAAATCTGCAGTAATATCTTGCAGGAAAACAATATACAAATGAATGACAAGAAATTACTACCTGGCATATGATTATGATAGTACATTGTGTAATTGGAAATGATGACGTTAGGAAGCATTGTTTCATAATCACATGTTGGTTTGTTTGATGGGTTTATTGCCCCATGAAAGTCAGTGTCATTTAAAGGCAGGGTTACTGTAATAGCTGGTGGCTATCTTGCTGAACAACATACTGGAGGCCCATCAAATGCAATTCAGAGGTCCATAGATACAACAGCCTTGAGACTGCTTCCTGAGAGACAAAATCTGCTTAGTGTAGTGAGTATTGAACCTGCACCTCTCTTCTTATGCAACTTAATTATAAAAGACAAAGTCTTGATTATAAAATGGGTGCACTACTAAACTAACATAATTCTCCTCTGTTACTCCTTAAATTACTGAATCTGATTTTAGATTTAATGATGTTGACCTACCTTATAATTGTTTGTGACATCGCTGAACTCTGGAGGTAAATACAAAGATTCTGGATCTGGAAATGAAAAAGAAATGATCAAAAATATTGCATATATAACCATTTTCTTGTAACATATTGATGATTTCTTGGGATGATATAAACATTCTGAAGATATATTTTATTGGTCTCATAAAAGCTTAGAGCATGATGATAACATTATTTTTCATAAATGGCATGATCATAATTCTTTAAAAAAATGACTATAATTCTCAAAAAGAAACCAACATTTTAAATTCATTCGGAAAAAGTGTCTACAGTGTTATATAACGATAACACCAAAAGATCTAAATTAATTTCACTTGTATGTCATATCCAAGACATTTATATTTCAATCTTAAAAAAACACCCACTGTTTTCTGCAATGAATACTGCATCAGTATTGTATAACATAAATGTGACAGTTACCTTTAAAAACCTACCCTTTAAAATGAAAATTCTTATCACTGAACCTTAGAAATCTTCTGTCATTCACAGGTCCTACACACATTTCCACTCAAAACACACATTTACAACTATAACAGGAGATGTTCCCAGACAAAACGTCCATACCAGACTCCAAGATGTTATGCTAAAGGACAATCCACTTTGTCAATTTAACATCTGAGACTATGTGTTCCAGTTGGTATACTTATTTTATCATAAAAATAACAAAAGCTTAAATTCACCGTTCTGAAGCAAAATAATCCCACAGGGAAAATCTCAAAAGCAATACTAGTTTGTGTCAAACTTTCTAAGGTTATGAAAAATAATATTTGGAAAATTTCCAAATAACATTCAAATGTGTATGTTTATTGTTTAGAACTAATAATTGTCATTTTATTTTGATATATTTCAAGAAAAAATATTCTTTTAATGTCTCAAATTGTGCAAAAATGAAGGAAATCACTGTGTTAGATCTTCACAGATGAGTTGGTTGTATCAAGATTTAAATTATGGCTTTGAACTTGTCCCCAATTCAATTTTTGATATGACACAGCATGAGTAAATAGTCCTCAAATATATGTAAGTATATAAACTTCACAGGAATAGTGAGCCCTGACATCAAGAAAAGATTAGTCAGCTTCTAACAAATTCAAAATCAGTCGCTTTATAATCATTCAGCATATTTTTTAACATATTAATATCATATTCTTTCTTAGCTTAAGTTTTCATTTATTTTCAGGCATAGTTATTTTTATAACCTAACTTGAGATGATTAGATTCAGATGAAAACAAAATGTTTGAAACCCAAGAATAAAACTGACAAAGCTTTGCATCATCAACTTCTGTGCTGATAACTCCTGGTCTAGAGTATGCTGTCATCTTTATCAATTTCTGGTTTAAATTGTCAATCATTTCCCAAGTTGCATTCAAAGGAAATATAAAGTTCAGTATTATTATAATCCAGCACTTTTATCATCAATGGTAAGTTTCATTAACTCTATCTTGTGAATCAAACAGTATATATATATACTTTACAGAGTAACAACACATTAAAAACCGTCAGGGTCAGCTATCAGGGCAGATTATCAGACCAATAAAAACTTGTCTAATTTCTTAAGTAAATATTGAAATGGAAAGAGAAATTTTTTTTCTTTGTATAGCTACTTTAGGGTCATTTATGAACTTGTGTATTCCAAGTTTAGACTGAAAGTGACCTACTTAACAGATTAGAACTCCAAACTTTTACATGTATTATCAGTATATTACTAAAGTCCAGTAAGTGAAAATTTTCCAATTAGCATCTAATCACACTATTTTATCAAAACATTTTCACACTTTTTAAAAGATTTTTTTAAGGAACATTCCATTGGCCATTTAGGACACAAATAAGTGTTTAAAAAATGTGACTAAACTTTTTTCAATGTTGATATTTTCACAAGTGTTCCCATTGTTCCAGATCTCAAAACAAAACCAAAAAAATCCAAAAACTTTGGTACTTTTGTTATTGTAAACAATATGGAATGAGATCCTAAAACTAACACAATAAATGGTCTCATATTTTATCAAAACAAAAAAGTTTTATGTAATTAGATAATTATTGAAGTAATTATTAATTAAAAGTTGAGGACATATGAATAAATATCTGTGATAAATAGACACACAATACCTTCATAATGTATTGTCCAAAAATAGTCCTTCTGATATCGAATCACTTAAAAGTTATGAACTTTGTATCTAGTTACAAAAATTCCTTCACCAGTATGTAACTTTGTATAAAGTACAGTGAGGGACGTCATATTATGTAGTGGAACAATATTTATCAGGTGTTTGAAGGCCATTTAAGACTTTGCCATTCTGATATTGACATGAAGCGCATGACCTGTCTCTGATCAAACCTTAACACACAATAGACATACCAGGGGTAACTTTTGTAGTCAAAATTCAGGACATGGTAAAGAAATTTTTAGACTTTGGTTAAGATATTTTTCACATTTGATCACAAAATAGAATTACAGTGTCACAGCGGTTAATTAATGGTCATCAATTCATAGCCAGTAACCATCAGAGGAAGCTCTTTTGTGCCTCCTACAACCTGAAACATACTTCTAGGCCAATTTATATCTGTGAAAACTATGCAATGATATCAGTACATGGATATGATGTGCTGTGCAAGTCTCATGGTGACTGTGCTGTGAGATGTCTAATGGTCACTCAGACCAGTTTTCAAACCCAGACAGTTCCACAGCATAAAAAGCTAATCCAGACATTTTTTTTTCTAATTGACATCAGCAGGTTTTCTCATTTTACTCTCCAAACAATTATTTCACTATCACATCATAACATAGACATTTTGTTTCTATTGTCCCTGTGTTTCGGCCCAGTTTCTACAAACCCTGTCGTCCAGCATTCTGATTATGAGGTTGAAACGATTTTAAGACTTGACGACATATTGGACATGTATGCCCTGGACAACTAGTATTATACACAAATATTTAATTAGGAGTCCTGATTAATCTGTGATACGGAGAATTTACAGCCAAATGATAACAATCTGATCTGTTTATGTCATTGATATCATCATATTGACAATAGTCTCAAGAATAAAACACAATGATATTGTACACCTAAGCAGACAATAAATAGTCTGAGGTCTCTGTGTCGCCTTGTCACCATTACTCTGTTAGCTTGGTACAATACACAACCCAGTTCAAGTCTCAATATTGATGTAACCAACCATTAATCCAGTTGGTCTCATTATCCAACCACTACAGATCCAGTTGTTTTCATGCATCACTCCATCACAAACCAGTTGTCTCCCCTATCCAACTTTAATTCCACCACCAATTCAGTTGTCTTCCCTATACAGCTTAATTTTCACCACAAATTTAGTTGTCTCTTCCTATCTTGTCTCATCATACATGCTATATGTATATCTTACATAGCTTTAATGCTGTTAGGATTTTTAAAGTTTTTAATTTTCAAGCTAACAGTTCTTTGTATCTTTGAGTATAAACATTAGGAAAAACTATTAACATACAACCATTTAATTAAAGTGACATAATTAAATGTGTTTTGTCACCAATTAAGGCCGAAGAACAAGCTTGCATTTAGCGCCTTGTCAAAGTATTAACAATTAACCATATATTACACCTGAAGAATAAAAACACCTAACATAGAACTATTTAACATCAAACCTAATGTTATACCACCACTATCCACCTATTATAAAGAGGTTAGCAATATATATATATAAATTTGAGAAAACTGTGGATAATTAGTTTACCTCAGCAGGTTATTCATGCTTCTACTGTAAAGCATTTTAATGTTCGGAGGACATTGAAAAAATGATAAGTCCTAATGATTGATTACTGGAAATTTTGCACCTGATGTACATTTTAATTTCAATTTATTTTTTTAATGTATTTGATATGAGCATAGCGGCTGCAGCTTGCATTCATTAGCAATCTTAATTACTTCTAATACAGAAAAAAGCACTATACTGAAAACAAAATCATACATACAATTCATACAACTTGAAAATTTCTTAAGTCTGTACGAGTTCAGAAATTTTCAAATTGTTACCGGTTTGACTACAAGTGAAAACCCAAAAAGTAACAAAAACAAAAAATGAAATCATCATATTAGCTTCTAAGTTGAACATCTACTTAAAATTTCATGAGAATGGGACTTCATCTTTGAAAATTTGTGTGATAGGGGAGATAACTCAAAGTTTTTGTCTTGAACACAGATGCTCTTTACTGTATTTTTATTTCTTTCTAGCATGAGTGATATATGTGAGATGATTTTGAATCTAAATGCTTTGATGAATATTTCTGATTTTATATAATTATAATGCCTTAAATATTTCTACAAAACTTGACAAGCATGATAAATTCCAACACTTTATCTTACAAAATTATAATACACCACCTCTGAATTTCTTGCATACATATGTATATATTTCCTTTTTTGAAAGAACTATACCACTATATATATGGTGCTCATTGTGTTATAATTATCATAAAATCATTGCTGAATTGAAATTAAATGGCTCTTTCAATTGAACAAAAGCACAGATCCTTACTCAGAAAAGCAACATTTCACTAAATTTAAAAAACTGATGTTTTTCTGTTAAATGTAGAGAATGTGTGCATACCCCCGTATTTCATTGTTTATGTGTAGGTATGTAGTTATATAAAAAATAAACTGAATTTGATAAACTTGAAAATACCATCTATCACAACTTTAAATTTGTGATAATGAATTACATTAACTGCCATCATGATACTATAACATTAAATGAACAGTATTTCTGTGACTACATATTGTTTAACAATATACCTCAATTGTGTGACGTCATTGTTAACAGCACTATGTTACAACATTATATACATAGATGAGATATCATTTAGGCCATCAATTGTCTTGGTAGAGTATCTGATAGTAACCTAGATGTTTGATAGCATGTAAAATATTTAAAGTATGTAAGATATTTGATAGTAGGTATTTGATAGAATGTAAGGTATTTGATAGTAGGGAAAAAGTAAGATAGTATGTTAGGTATTTGATAGTATGTTAGGTATTTGATGGTAGGTAAGGTATTTGATGGTAGGTAAGGTATTTGATAGTAGGGAAAAAATAAGATAGTATGTTAGGTATTTGATAGTATGTTAGGTATTTGATTGTAGGTAAGGTATTTGATAGTAGGGAAAAAGTAAGATAGTATGTTAGGTATTTGATAGTATGTGAGGTATTTGATGGTAGGTAAGGTATTTGATGGTAGGTAAGGTATTTGATGGTAGGTAAGGTATTTGATAGTAGGGAAAAAGTAAGATAGTATGATATTTGATAGTATGTGAGGTATTTGATGGTAAAGGTATTTGATGGTAGGTAAGGTATTTGATAGTAGGGAAAAAATAAGATTATGTTATATTTGATGGTAGGTGAGGTATTTGATAGAATGTAAGGTATTTGATAGAATGTAAGGTATTTGATAGTAGGTGAGGTATTTGATGGTAGGTAAGGTATTTGATGGTAGGTAAGGTATTTGATGGTAGGTAAGGTATTTGATAGTAGGGAAAAAGTAAGATAGTATGTTAGGTATTTGATAGTATGTGAGGTATTTGATTGTAGGTAAGGTATTTGATAGTAGGGAAAAAGTAAGATAGTATGTTAGGTATTTGATAGTATGTGAGGTATTTGATGGTAGGTAAGGTATTTGATGGTAGGTAAGGTATTTGATAGTAGGGAAAAAATAAGATAGTATGTTAGGTATTTGATGGTAGGTGAGGTATTTGATAGAATGTAAGGTATTTGATAGAATGTAAGGTATTTGATAGTAGGTGAGGTATTTGATGGTAGGTAAGGTATTTGATGGTAGGTAAGGTATTTGATGGTAGGTAAGGTATTTGATGGTAGGTAAGGTATTTGATGGTAGGTAAGGTATTTGATAGTAGCTAAATGAAAAACCAGACAGTAAATATATAATATTTCAGAAAGTATATATCAACTTTCAGGATAAATATGATTTAAAACAGTACCTATCAGATTTTAGACAGTAAATATAGTATTACAGGCAGTAAATATAAGATTTTACAGGCAGTAAATATAAGATTTTAGACAGTAAATATAGTATTACAGGCAGTAAATATAAGATTTTAGACAGTAAATATAAGATTTTAGACAGTAAATATAGTATTACAGACAGTAAATATAGTATTACAGGCAGTAAATATAAGATTTTAGACAGTAAATATAAGATTTTAGACAGTAAATATAGTATTACAAACAGTAAATATAAGATTTTAGACAGTAAATATAGTATTACAGACAGTAAATATAGTATTACAGGCAGTAAATATAAGATTTTAGACAGTAAATATAAGATTTTAGACAGTAAATATAGTATTACAGACAGTAAATATAGTATTAAGGCAGTATATAAGATTTTAGACAGTAAATATAAGATTAAATATAAATATAAGATTTTAGACAGTAAATATAGATTTTATAAATATAGTATTACAGACAGTAAATATAGTATTACAGGCAGTAAATATAAGATTTTAGACAGTAAATATAAGATTTTAGACAGTAAATATAGTATTACAAACAGTAAATATAAGATTTTAGACAGTACATAAATGTGTATAATAAACAAAAGGAAAATAAAGTCAGAGGTGACATTGATTTAAAGAAACGTAAAACATCTTTGTTCTCATCTTATTTAATATACATGTATTTTGTTTTATTGAAAATCAATGAAGAAGTTTTGCAGCAAATACTGTATCATATTACTGGTGATATATTAATTCCTTTGCTGCAGAATATGAAATTTAGTCAAGAAATAACTTTCGTATCATTGCAACATATGTATCAAGTATATGTTGGATATCACAAACAAAGTCTTGAAGTATCAACAACAGTTCACTTCTGAAGAAATCTAACGAAGAAAATTATTTTTAAGCTATTTTTAGAATCCTTAGGACTAGGTGCCAATTATTTAATTCATTATCATATGTCAAGTGTACTTTTGAATGTCAGTTACTAAAATGCCAAACAATATCTATGAATATATAATAGCAATTAACTACAAACTCTATAAGACTTCTACCTACTTAGTAAAAATTAATTGAAACTTGTGGGAGACATTGAATTGACCAACCATTCATTTGTATACACGTCCCATGTTTACTTAGTCCACCTGATGATAAATATGACCTTATCTTGATAGGTAAGGTTTAGAAACACATTCCATGTGGACAGAAATCATAAAAAACGCATCTATCAGTGATCTAATGAGGAACGTGGGACAAATGAGATTATTATACATGAACTGGTATTGTTAAACACTGGAAGTCTGTTCTACAATTTGATAGCATTGAAAAATAATGAAACATTTAAAGTTACCAAGACTGACCAGCTTACTTGATAGAAATATCAATCGCGTTCAATAAGAAATTATTATTACATTTAATAAAACAATTATCTAAATTCTTACTACCATGTTTTTTCTATAGCAGCATAATACATATGAAAAAACAGAATTGATGAAAATATAAAAATCAAGATATTCGAAACTAAAAAAAAAAAAGAGAAAGGACTTGTAAAATTTCAGTTGTTTAACTGTATTTAGCTAACAAAGCTTTACGTGTTCCTGTATTGAGTCTATAAGTCTACATGTCAGATATCAACAAATAAGACTTGTAATCAGTAAACGATTGTAGTAAGTTAAATCCCTCTGTTTTGGGAGATTTAATGCTTTCATACTTTCCTATATAAATACTACTGCTTACGGAAGTCAGGACAAAGCTAAACCTACACACAATACACAGACTTATTTACTCTGAGAGATTTTACGACTTTGGTGACTCTGTTACTAGAATATATCATAAAATATACAACATACTTATACACTTAACACATGATTACTCCTTCAGTGACGTTTGGAGAGCTCACCAATGTTGATGTTAAATCAATTTTATCTGAAATATTATCGTACAGTCTAACAACTACCAGTGTGTACCTGGAACTGTCTGTCATGTCTGTGTTTGCAAAAAACATATATATATAATTATGTCTTATTTATCTTTACTTTGTTCTTGAGCTGTTGAAATTTAAGTGATTGTATCACATAATTGATGTTGAAATATCCTTAATTTCAATAAGAATTGGGCAATATGTAAACTTTGAATCCAAACTTTACACTGATGTACTGTAATAATGTAAACCTGTCTCAATTACAGACAAGGAACTCAATGATATGATCAGGTTGGAGGGTTTGTCAGTTAAAACGAGGATAATGAGAAAAAAAACACTAGTTTGAGTAGATTACAGATTGTCCTTTAAGTCAGGTGTAATTTTATTCAGGTAACATTGTATTACAGGGTTTCCCTAAAGTCAGGTGTCAGTAAAGTTAGATATCACAGTATTACCGATGGTCTTTCCAGTCAAGTATAAATAAAGTCAGGTGTCACTGTATTACAGGGAGTCCTTTATGTCTGGTATCAGAAAAGTCAGGTGTCACTGTATCACATAATGTCTTTATAGTCAGGTGTCAGTAAAGTCAGGTGTCACTGTATTACATGTTGTCCTTAAACTATTGTGTCAGAAAAGTCAGGTGTCACTGTATTACATGTTGTCCTTAAACTATTGTGTCAGAAAAGTCAGGTATCACTGTATTACATGTTGTCCTTAAACTATTGTGTCAGTAAAGTCAGGTGTCACTGTATTACATGTTGTCCTTAAACTATTGTGTCAGAAAAGTCAGGTATCACTGTATTACATGTTGTCCTTAAACTATTGTGTCAGTAAAGTCAGGCGTCACTGTATTACATGTTGTCCTTAAACTATTGTGTCAGAAAAGTCAGGTATCACTGTATTACATGTTGTCCTTAAACTATTGTGTCAGTAAAGTCAGGTGTCACTGTATTACATGTTGTCCTTAAACTATTGTGTCAGTAAAGTCAGGTGTCACTGTATTACATGTTGTCCTTAAACTATTGTGTCAGAAAAGTCAGGTATCACTGTATTACATGTTGTCCTTAAACTATTGTGTCAGTAAAGTCAGGTGTCACTGTATTACATGTTGTCCTTAAACTATTGTGTCAGTAAAGTCAGGTGTCACTGTATTACATGTTGTCCTTAAAGGCAGGTGTCAGTAAAGGCAGGTGTCAGGAAATTCAGGACAGATTGTGTTCCCTCACTCTCTACAACTTGACATTTCCTTAGAAAGGCCTTATTTATCATATATTCTTAAAAAATCATATAAATCACCTATACAGTTGATCACTTTACAAGGAATGTTAATCAAGAAAATTTCTCAACGTAGGGTATTTTACACACCTGACTAAAAAGGTGTTAGTCTCTACCTGTTGGTCAACAGTCTAGGGGTCAGAGCCTGAATTTATGTAGTTACTATACATCAGTCTTAATATGTACAAGATCTGGACATCACAGGTGACTGTGGTCAAATGTCTGTCATCGTCAGAGCCTTAATCATCAATTATCTATACAACTGCAGAAATATTCTTCTGACATCACCCTACATACAATATTCACCAACGTCATACAATTTCCTGTTATGTCTTTCAGAAGAATATTTCTTACGATGGTTAAGGTCATTTTACAGTATTGATATTATGGCATTTGAGGACATTATTTTAGGGCACTTGTACTATGGATGATTAGGGTATTTGAGGGCAATATTTCTGGGTATTTGTATTTTGGATGGTTAGGGTACTTGAGAGCAAAATTTTAGGATATTTTTATGTATAATAAATGGTTAGGGCAATATTTCAGGGCACTTGAATTTTGAGTGGTTAAGGTATTTGAGGGCAACATTTTTGAGAATTTGTATGTCTTATGGATGGTAAGGGAATTTGAGGGCAATATTTCAGGGTTTTGTACTATGGATGATTAGGATATTTCAGGGTATTTGTATTACAGACAGTTAAGGTTATTTGGGGGCAATATTTCTGAGTACTCCTATTTTGGTGGTTTAAGCACATGTATTTGAGGGCAACATCTAAGCATACCTGGTATATTTATTATGGGTGTTTAGGGTATTTGAGGAAATATTTCATGGTTATATTATTATGGTTGGTCAGAGTGATTAAAGGATAATGTTTCAGAGTAATTATATTTAGGGGTAGGAGAATACTTCTGATACTAAATGATATAAACTTAAACATCAGATTTCACTAACCAATGAGATGGTTTCTTTTTCCCATGTAACAAAAGACAACAAACTAACTCTCACTTACTTCCATTTTGTAAACAAACACCAATCAAAATTTGTGTAAATTTTTCAAATGTAATCAAAACTGACTTCAACTATTTCAAGATTAATACGCAAAATAAATTTTGACTGTATAATCACATTGTTTACTTTAATGTTTATAAGTAATTTGTATGACTCATTTCTACTTAACAGAGAATCCATTAATATCACATGAGAAATAAATAAGTTATATGGGAATTTTTGAGGATTCCCAACCTAACAAAATGTTCCTGGTATCTACATTCTTTCAAATATTTTCATCCTTGATTCACAGGTGATGCAAAAGAACAATATTTCCTCAAAAAGTAAATTGAACTTCATTAAAACCATGTTTAAAGCTAATTTTTAGAAATCAACTTTGAAAATAAAAATAGATTTTAAATCTTGATAAAAACAATCCTGCATAAACAGCCTTTTTAACAACAGGTGTCATAACCTAGTGATGGTTACTTAATAGTTTGTAAAGAGGTAAACAGAAAATCAGGACAATAAATCTTCCTTAATTTGAATAATAATAAAAGGCAATAAAACATCTTCATGGGTAATTTAATATACTCTAGGTTCTTTATCAAATTCCACAACAAGGTTTGGTATATAAGTCAACAAAAATCTGGTGATTTTATTAACATATAATTCCCATCAACCATTACACCACACCTGAATATGAAAGTGAGACTCAGTGTTACACCATAGAACCTCTGTTAGTTTCTTTTTTATGCTTCATAACCAACAATAATCTTGAGAAAAGTATAAACATTCTGAATTCTAACGCACTGTTTTCAATGAGAATTATAGATAATTAGTAATAGGTTATATGATTGTTTCCAGTATTAAATAAGTCAATTAAGAATTCAAATTACAACATAACTTGCTGGTTAAAAACACTGAAAGCAATAGTCCTTTACATCAAATGGTTGAATTCCAATAGATAGTTCTTGAGAAGACATTTTAAAAGAGAGCTATAATGTTTTCATGTGTATTAAGTTGAGCAGACATTTTAATTTGTAAGAAAAAATGGTTGAAATCAAACAGCCAGTTCGTGGAAAGAAGTTTTATAAAAGAGCTGTAATGTTTTTTATATGTAGTAAAGTCAACTAGACTTTTAAAGTATCAATTTCTAAGTACAAGTAGTTGAAATTGAATTAACAGTTCTCACAAGGAAAGGTTTAAAGAAAATAAATAAATCAACAGCTCGAATATTTCTTTATGTGTTTAAGTTAACTAGACTTTGTAAGCACAGGTTATAACCCAGGATGATGACTAGACAGTATAAATGTCACAGTAGGGTACAATACCGTATTAAACCTATAAAATTCCCAGGGGATGTAACAGTCAGGATCTAGTGACGAGAACTAAGTGGACTTATTAACAAATTACTGAATGGCTAATAAACGTTTTATTTTTAACCAGGACATTTTTGTTTCTGGGGAAAAATACTCTGGTATTGGACTACCATATCTGCAGGTACATTGTATCAATGAATTTCTGATTTTCTTTATGATGTCTGCTGTTGTCAAAATGTTCTTATTTACTACCCTTTTTAAAGAATCTTTTGTATTTTGACACGTTTTCAGTCCTGGTCCACATTTTTCATTGTACACTGTGGACTTGTATATAATGACACAACTACGACAGGATGGTGAAACTTCAAAAAGAATACACACAGGTAAATTTCCTTGAACCTATTATATATATCTCGTCTCTAATCAAAGTTGAGAAAGTTACAGAACGATAATCTTACAATCTACATTCGGTGGGGACGACAAAGTGTCGGTCTGAAACCAGGATGTATGTAACTTACCATACAATGAAGTGTACCCCAACATAACAAATACATCACTTTTCTTCAAAAGCAGGTTTGTTTATCACATTTTATCATTTCTAAACCTTTCTTATTACATATAGAAACCCTAAACTATTCAGACGATGGTACTGCATATCACATCACCCTGTTTTTTGCGTGCAAAATCCAGACCTGCATTCAAGTGGCTAAAACTGGTACAAGACTTGAACAGTATCACATATTTGCAGGTATGATTGTCAATCTACATTTATGTGCAGTCAGAGACAATACACAAAACATCCATCTAGTTTATTTTCCAAACAGACCATAAGGCCTTAATAAGCAACTAAAATTTAAATCTTTGAACTATATTCAAGTTAAAATGGTTATACTACCATAAGGAAAGTAAAAATTCTTTAGAGCCCTTTCAAGAGTCAAAGTTTAGAGATATTAAAATTTCTATTTCAACTTGTAAACCAATTTAATTAGATAAGGTAAGGACTTATCAGAGGTAAACTACGGTATACACTTGTCACATCACACTACCTGCTTCCTGGTCAGTCATGTACCCCAAGGAAACATAATACTTATGTGTATGTTATTTAGGCTGGTCATCTAATTGACCATTTACATGGGTCACTTAACCAACAGCCCGCTGGTCAGATTCGTCCAATTGAATACTCCAGACATAAACTGGACACTGTAGGACAATACTGTCCACTTTCTTTTCTATCTAATGATATTTAGTAGTCATTCAAGGAGTTTTATCATACTCCACAATGAAACTCTTACATGGAATTTTCGTAAGAATTCCTCAAGTGTTTTGAACCTTCATTTTTACTGCCTACAGGAATTGTACTCAGAAATAGTTATATAAATGAAAGGTCTTTCTTTGTTTGGTTGACACAGACACTAAGATGAAGGAAACATATGACTGCTGTTTCCGAACCGCTAAAAATTCCCTGCCAGGCGATAAGCCCACCAATATCTTTTGCTGATCAAATACAAATACTATTCTGATGTCGTGTCATAAGCCCATCCCCTCACTTTAAGTCATCCGAGAACCTGTATTCGCCTTTTCGGCCTATTGCTGCAGAATCAATATAATATGTATGAACTTCTTATTCACAAAATGGACACTTATGTCAATTTCATATCATTGTCTAATGTTGATCTTCCTAACAGAAAAAAAAATCTAAACACATTAAACAAGAAAAGCAAACACTTTCCTAACATTATTAAGCAACTGACTGACTACCCACCAATAAAAGCTGAAAAGAATGTAATTAGCCCCAAGTTGATGCCATTGAAGTAGAGATGATTTATTAGAATGGACAGGATCAAACAAAGAACAGCAAGCCTAACACAGACTACAGAATGTATACAGTAACATATGAAGTGAAATTTATCAAAAAAAGTTCCATTTAGGTATAAACCTTATTAGTTCAATAATTTATAAGTCATTACAATTTTCAAAACATATTTTAACATTTTTAGAATATCATATTAGATAATCAGATTAAAAAGGGAAAATTGCATGTAAACAAAAGAAATATTCACATGAATTTTCACAATGCTCTAAGTAACAAATTGAAATTTAGTAATTGTTTTGTCTAACTATCCTACATTTGGATGACAGATGTTTAAAGTGGGAGGTAAGAAATTCAGACATTACATTTAGTCTGTAAACTCAACCCTTAATGAAGACAGAGTACAAATATAGGCCTACATATCACTTTACAACCTGAGAATCTATTTGTCAACATACATAATGAACTTGTCCAGTGATGAGTGTTGTTTTTCACTTCAAATTCCTGTTCTTCACCGTGAACAATAAACAATCCATAATGGTAGTGTTCATATCACCTCACCACCACACAAAACCTTCACACAAAGAAATAGTTCTCATTCAGTTTGAAAATAAACCCACTTCAAGCTATTCCTTAAATGATCCTGTTTATTTCCTCACAGTAGGTATACTTTTTAGTGTCTCATAACTGATAAAAAACTTTCATTTCTCAATTTTAAAGCAACATCTCATTTATTACATTGATAAAAAAAAAACGAAATTGAAGAAAATGATCTCCAAAGAAGAAACTTGAGTGAATTTTTTTATATTTTTTATCAAAAGAGTAAACTGTCGCTTCTTTTTAATGTGAAATATAACCAGATGTGACATGATACAGCAAATTAATAGCTATCACAACAGTTCCCAATGGCAAAACTAATATAACTTTCTTAATAAAAGCGGAATTTGAGAGCTAGAGAAAAAAATCATACACTGTGAGAACACATTCTGTAAAGGAGAACTCAAACATAGATACAAAAATATCTATCATATAGCATGGTATTGTGTGTGGAAATTCAAAGTGGTTGACAGCAGAACCCATCAAAAACCAACAAACTGCATGATGTTTGCAATCTGAACTTCAGGAAGTTAACCCAATATTGTACAAACACTACCATCTACTAAGAATAAATTCTCTAGCATATAAAACATCATGCCATATTTCACACGGTGTTCTGAAGTATTAACTTTTTAATCCACACGACGAAAGGATATGAAATGTTGGCACCGATACTGTTTGTCACACTCTAAACAGCCTTCACTTTATTTACAATCAATATCAGAAAATATTAAAAAGTTCAAACACTAGATATGAAAATCTCAAATTCATTTGAATTTTTGTAAAATGTCAAATCTATTCTCTTTTGTAACTTTTCTGCAAAGGTGATGTTTACAATTTGGTAGGTGACTGCTTCACTTTGGCAAGAAAAGTAGAATTTTAATCCTCTGTTCATTTGTTGTTGAAATATGTATTGAAATTTGTTGAATATTTTTTCAAGCTCTTAAGAGCCCGAACAACATAAATAGGTATTAAGATGTCACAATAAGATTTAATCATGATTCACCAAAGATCTTACCTATAATATATGCTGATGGACTCTCCAAAATACCAAAGCAATGACCTTAAAGTATCAACTCAAAGTTCTGCTACATGTATTTATCAAAACTAAGAAAAGGCTTTGTAGGCCTGCATCACACATCATATTTGTGGCCTTAACCCTGGGTCAAGGACAAATTTATTCAAACTGGTTTGTTATTGTCAGTTCATATCTGTAACTAAATGTTGATATCTGTTCATAAAAAAAGGACTTGAATTCACAAATGGAATCTTTTAAATTGAAAAAATTTGACTGCACCCTCTATACACATTAGAAACTGGTCCATGTTCCTAGCATGATCCTAGGTTGGTTGATAGTTCAGATGAGTTATTTAAAGGTTTCGATTGAAAACCAATTTCAATTTAAAAATAAGAACCACATACCTATATATCTCAGCATACAGCTGGCCCAAAATCACTAACATTTCAGAGATTTGTTCATGGAATTTTCACTTTCAAACCTAAAAATCTCAGTTTCAGTTATATTTAAATTCCTAAAAACAAGAAGATAAACATGTAAATTTCATTATTTTACTTTCAATTTCTAATGAATGTCCTACAGCTACACATTTGAGTGACTGTCACATGTAAGAAACACATATTTTAATAACAGCCATCCATCAGTATTTAAAGACACCTATACGCTCCATCAGTATTTAAAGACACCTATACGCTCCATCAGTATTTAAAGACACGACACCTATACGCTCCATCAGTATTTAAAGACACCTATACGCTCCATCTAGAACAAAAATTCTCCCAGTATTGCAAATTTATGAAAATCTAAAGTATCAATTTTATGCTTGATTGATTTGATATTTAGCTTCTTCTAGACTCCAGTCTCCAACATAATTACACATAAGTAGAGATCAAGACATCTATCTATTAGAAGATAGTTCCTATTATACTTCAGAACTTCAGTTAAATATTTATAACTTTTGTCAGACAATATTCCAATATGTTAATCCCTGGAGCAGAAATACCTGTCAAGAATAGCTTCAGACAGGTAAAAACTCATCAAAAGTTACCAAATAATGCATGACTACCTTTGTTCAAGCAGGATCAGATCAATGCCTGTCTATAGAGAAATGTATATAGATATTGGGTAAGAGTGACAGAGCTACAGAGGACTACACTAGTATACAATTACGTACTATACAATATGAATTGTAATTAAAATGATGCAGGTAAAAATAGAATATTAAAATTTTAAATGTGTTATTCAGATATGGACTGAATGCCATAATGTCGTTCAATTTCTTTCATCTTAACCTGATAGCTTTGTATCACAGACAAACGTCAATTTAATATTCTAATATCTTTTCAAAATTTGTACTATAAAGTACATTTGTACTCAGAATCTATAGGTACATGGCTACAGACAAATATTTCTCTAGCTGAGCTCAGCGACATTGTGATACAAGGGAAAGAAGCATTTGGTTCCTCATGAAAACCTAATTGTAAAATCTTACTGTAAGGGACATTATATTTAATAATGTTTATCATAACAATTACATAACTAAAACCACAATTCAGTAGTTCATCATGGTATTTGAGAAATACATTAGGTTTAGAGTTCAATATTTGTTGAATCTCCAGCGTTAAAATCATATAATTCTGATATTTGTTCTTAATATTCTTCAACAAAAACATAGGACTCCTGTATATAGGAGGCCATGATAGATTAGTTGACTTTCCAACCTAAACTGAGGTTTCTCTTGTAAAAAAGAAGGATGTATTTCTGGTCGTGAGTAGGTACGATGGGCAGGTAGAGGGGCTCCCTACAGGGGTAGGGGTGGGGTGGGGGAGACGGGTAGGAGTCATTGGGCTCTCTTTTTCTTTTTCCTGTTTTTTTTATTGTATTCAAATGAATGGGAATTAGTAGAAGATATGGATACTAAAGTTATGGTAAGTATTAGGAGATTCAAGGTGTGTGGTGTCACAGGGCACTTTTATTCTCAGCAGGCTGAGATAACAGGCCCTCCAGAGTGACACGGTTGCATCTTTGAGCAAGGCACTTTACATAATTATTCTTGATGGCATGGGGATGGGCCTCCAGTGAAGTGTTCATCAAGGTAAATATTAGCTACTACAACGCTTCCCCCACTTCAAGATGACACAGTAGGAAATACCAAGCAAACCAAACACATCTTCTGGGATATCAAAGTTACATTTCTGTATATCTGTACATATAAGTAATCTTTAACTTTTTCTTCTCCATATTTTACAAATTATACACAAAATTACCATTCAGGTCTTGACCATTCATTAAATGGTCTGAAAAGGACAGAAAAGATTAAGCAAAAACAATTAGGGATATAGCTGGGAGAATTTAATGAAAAATGTTCATATATATGTTTTGGACTAGAGTGCTAATTACTGGAAGTACTACCTCCATTTCAAAAGTATTATATATAGGGTTGGGCTTTGTAGGTTAAGCTTATCAGTAGTGAAATAATACTAAGTACAAAATGTGTACCAGGTACACTCAACAGTAAAATTTACACTTTATCACACTTGGCAAAATACCAAGGCCATTTCCAGAGGTTTTATGAATTTGTACTTCATTTCTGCATCTTAAAATTTTACAAAAAAATTCAAAATATTTTGCTCAATGTCCTTTTGATTGGAAATCATTCAATTTCAATAAATATTTTCAATTCCAGTATATAAATTCTAAGTTTAAATGTACCTGGTGAACTCCGTGTAAAAGGGATTGATTCACCAGTACACAATGGTGACTGTATACAATGGGGGAAACAAAACAGTGTTCAATATGAAAATATATTACGGGATCATGCTTTCTGATATTTGAAAGAGACCAGATATTACTGAAGAGTTTTATTGATAAAAATTTTTGAAAAGCCAGTTTTGACAGTGTGGATTTTAATGTGGATCTGTGAGGACCTAATGTCAATGACCCTGGGAAGGGGAAGGACAAAGAATACCCCAGAAATACCTTACTAATTGTTATAGAGATGATAAAGTGAGAATTACTCCCTGCAGGAAGGAGCGGGTTTTTCTGTTGTCCTCTGTTAAGATATCTGAGAGCCCAAGAAAATGGTCTGCTTACTATATTCCATCTCATGATCATATGAGGTGGCTAAAATTTGGGACCCCCAGCAGTATCAGATTTTTTCTTCCATGTCTTCTATCAAGGGAACATTAAAAGGACCAAAACAGATCCCCCTCTATTGCAACACTCTGGATCTCGATATTTTCCTTTCTTTCCTGTCTGTTTTTTTCTTTGCTCGGTTTTCCACTCTTGGTTTTCCACTTGACAATAATTCTCATATGACCCTACATGTTGTGAGGACATCAAACCCCGTAAAAACAAACAAAACTAATATCAATTGAAAAATATAAATAATTTGATTTTCATTAATTGAAAGAACCATGCAGATGTGAAAATAATGAAGCATTGCATTTATAGTCTTAGTAAATGACCAAGCTTTACAGGCAAACATATTTCTTCACTTGCAATTTGATATGCTTGTCTACAGAACTTTGTAATTCATAATGCATATAAATGCCATACAAATTCAATTTGCCTAGATTTATTTGTTTATAAGTTCCCTTTACATGTTGCCCTACACAATTTATATGCTGCTTCATTGTCCTGTAATAAACCTATCCTACAATTTTAAGCAAGTTGTAGTTGACTTCCTGGGCTTATTGTGGGAAAAATGTGTCAAAAATTGCCATCTGTACTCTGGATTCTATGTGTAAAGCTACTAACATTCAAGGCCAGCTGTGTCAGTTCATTCTGAAGAGAACATTTTTCACATTTCAATAATATGTACAGTCAAATGTCTCTCGGCAAGTAAAATATTGTCAAATGCACAGTGAGATTTTTTTGTGCTGTGAGCTTGTACGGACTCTTTTTCAAACCATTTTCTGTTAGTTATATTGTATATTACTGTGTAAAGGAAATCAATATTTATATTGATCACACTGAGGTCAACAAACTCCCTGAACACTTTTTTCACTCGACGTGCTGTCATTTGGAGGGCTATATGATCATGATACAAAATCCTATTGACATAAGGATCTTTGTTTTTATTCATTAACTTTTAATCAAATACAAAATCAAAACAAAGAGTTCTACATCTGTTTTTATGTATATTTCCATCTGAATCTATCAAAGTAAACATTCTTGATGAAATAACCACAGATCCTTTTCACTCATTTGGTCAAATGTTGGACATATATACACACTGAGATTTTACTTGTCATCTAAAATGGTTCTGAATACATTGAAAATGATACAACATGGCCAATACAATGATTTCATGAAGTTTTTTTGTAGCAAATGAACTATATTTTTTTAATGAAACTTTTATTTCATTCCGTTCTTATTTTCCTGGCTCCCCCCCCCCCCTCCTCCTTTCCATCATAGACATTCCAGATTTAAATTGAGGACTTTCCAAAACAATATTGGAAAGAAAATGATTTAATATCTTATTTTGAATATGGCTACTGATGAGCAATTCTGACTGTGGTATATATGTTGATATCATCTCTAGTAGCATTTTCACATGTAATAATTGTAAACAGAAACTAAACCTTTGATACAGATCACAAGGATCCTACAGGTAATATTTATATATCTACTTTCCCTAGAGAAAACTTTCCCTCAGGTAAACATCTGAATCACTCATGTTTTAAATCATAATAATGTGTACGATTTTACTGAATAAATCACCATTTTTTGGTAATTCTGATATCATTACATTAAATAGCTGTGTCATACCTACGTCAATTACCTGATAACTAATGGTACAAAAATATCATATATTGTTAGATACAGGTATAATACATATCTCATATCTTACAAGTGTATTATATTAGCTTATCAACAAAAAGGTCAGAGTTTTCATTAAAGATATCTACTTTTAACCTTTGAACAACATCTTAAGGAAAATTGAAAAATATAACTTTGACAACCAAAACAACCACTCCGTCACTCCCACAATCTCTATATTCACCCTAATTACAGTTAAATCCAGTAAATTTTTTCTGATCTCAGTAATATGTAAGATTCCATTTGAAACATGCAGGCGTGGCCATGATAGATCAGTCAGTTGGAGCCTACCTAATCTTAGGTGAAGATCTGAGGTGTGATTCCATGTTCTCTACATGTGGTGATATGCGTTTCTCCGAAAGCTGAGAAACGAATCAGTCTGTGCTGGCATGGTGTGTCCCTGGGCAAGGCACTTTACCCTAATTGCTTTGGATGTCACACAATGGGCCTCCTGTATGTTTTTCAGGGAGGTTAGCCACTAGCTATCACAAGGCCCTAGCTGTTCAGGGGGCAAAGAAACCAGGAAACATACAAACAAATAAAAACTAGGGTCTTGGTAGAAGTTTCTGATGGACTTACTAAAGTAACGTTATTGCAGTGACTAAAAAAATGACTAAAATAGGAACTGTAGCAGCAAATAACATAGAAATTCTCTGTTACAGCCACTAAATAAGGGGTCTCTGTTACAGCCACTAAATAAGGGGTCTCTGTAACAGCCAATAAGATAGAAGTTCTCTGTAACAGCCACTAAATAAGGGGTCTCTGTAACAGCCACTAAATAAGGGGTCTCTGTTACAGCCACTAAATAAGGGGTCTCTGTAACAGCCAATAAGTAACTTTTTCTGCGTTTCGTTAGTATAGCAGAAAAATATTGTCTGTAAGTTTTTATTGCCATATATAGTATAGGCGTAGGCTGATGAATATGCATTAGGCCAAATAGGCGAGTAAGGCATTTTGCACGTGGTTTTCGTTGTACTGAGTCAGGTATACAGGTGTATTGTATAGGTGGGGTCATTCTAGCCTTGGACAGCATATCGTACAGGCTGTTTTTTATTTTTTAATGTCAGAATTTAGATTTAGTAAAAATAGAATTTTTTATCTATGGGAGGTAACTCGGACATGACAAAGTTGTCGAGTGTAGGTAGTGAGCCAGAAGGTTTTCCAGAGCATTTAGCTCATAGAGTTTATCTCTGGTTTTTAACCCTGGGCCGTATTGTATGGAAATGGAAGTTTAGAAACAAGAGTTATTAGTAGATATGATCAAAATATTTCGGAGTATGTATTTCAAGTAATTTTATATGAATAATACAATAAAACAAAATATGTGTCAAATATTAATAAACGCCGGCTTTCTAGCTGTTCAGCAGGCTAAATGCATACCTGGCATTTGTGTTTTTATTTGATAAAGTGTTTTATGGGAAATAGTTTAGACGATAGAAGTTCTCTGTAACAGCCACTAAATAAGGGGTCTCTGTAACAGCCACTAAATAAGGGGTCTCTGTTACAGCCACTAAATAAGGGGTCTCTGTAACAGCCACTAAATAAGGGGTCTCTGTAACAGCGACTAAATAAGGGGTCTCTGTAACAGCCACTAAATAAGGGGTCTCTGTAACAGCAAATAAGATAGAAGTTCTCTGTAACAGCCACTAAATAAGGGGTCTCTGTAACAGCCACTAAATAAGGGGTCTCTGTAACAGCCACTAAATAAGGGGTCTCTGTAACAGCCACTAAATAAGGGGTCTCTGTAACAGCAAATAAGATAGAAGTTCTCTGTAACAGCCACTAAATAAGGGGTCTATGTAACAGCCACTAAATAAGGGGTCTCTGTAACAGCCACTAAATAAGGGGTCTCTGTAACAGCCACTAAATAAGGGGTCTCTGTAACAGCCACTAAATAAGGGGTCTCTGTAACAGCCACTAAATAAGGGGTCTCTGTAACAGCCACTAAATAAGGGGTCTCTGTTACAGCCACTAAATAAGGGGTCTCTGTAACAGCCACTAAATAAGGGGTCTCTGTAACAGCCAATAAGATAGAAGTTCTCTGTAACAGCCACTAAATAAGGGGTCTCTGTAACAGCCACTAAATAAGGGGTCTCTGTTACAGCCACTAAATAAGGGGTCTCTGTAACAGCCACTAAATAAGGGGTCTCTGTAACAGCCACTAAATAAGGGGTCTCTGTAACAGCCACTAAATAAGGGGTCTCTGTAACAGCCACTAAATAAGGGGTCTCTGTAACAGCCACTAAATAAGGGGTCTCTGTAACAGCCACTAAATAAGGGGTCTCTGTAACAGCCACTAAATAAGGGGTCTCTGTAACAGCCACTAAATAAGGGGTCTCTGTAACAGCCACTAAATAAGGGGGCTCTGTAACAGCCACTAAATAAGGGGTCTGTAACAGCCACTAAATAAGGGGTCTCTGTAACAGCAAATAAGATAGAAGTTCTCTGTAACAGCCACTAAATAAGGGGTCTCTGTAACAGCCACTAAATAAGGGGTCTCTGTAACAGCCACTAAATAATGGGGCTCTGTAACAGCCACTAAATAAGGGGTCTCTGTAACAGTCACTAAATAAGGGGGCTCTGTAACAGCCACTAAATAATGGGGCTCTGTAACAGCAAATAAGATAGAAGTTCTCTGTAACAGCCACTAAATAAGGGGTCTCTGTAACAGCCACTAAATAAGGGGTCTCTGTAACAGCCACTAAATAAGGGGTCTCTGTAACAGCCACTAAATAAGGGGTCTCTGTAACAGCCACTAAATAAGGGGTCTCTGTAACAGCCACTAAATAAAGGAACTCTGTAACAGCCACTAATTTAAGGTTTTCTGTTGCACCTACTAAATACTGTAAGACTAAGACACAAGGGGCCTCTACAGTGGAGACTGAAATGAATGGTTGCTTGTAACCAAAGACTGGTTGTCCCATCCAAATAACTTACCACGCCCACTTCCATATAAATACAGATCAGATTCAATATTTGTTTAAAACGATATATTCACATATATTAATATCAAATACTTATTTACCTAACAAGGAATATAAAGAGAACACTTGAATATTAACAGAATTTCACTTTTCCAGGTCATGGCTGAGTACGTAACAGATGGTGTTACCCTTCATAAGGATGAGTGAGACTATCACCATAATTAATCATTAATGGATCAGATCCAACATTTCTATAAAAACATCATCTGTTGTTGTTGTGATCGTTTTACTGCTGTACCATATTGATTTTAATGAAAGCCCCTTTCACTTACAACTAGCAGGCATTAGAAATGAAAACGAAATATTCTTAGTTACAGGTTGAAATTCGCTTCTTGAATTTGCCTCAAACAATTTATAACTTGTTGTCACATTATAATTTCGAAAAATATGATTTCCTGAGACACATCTCTAAATGATGCCCATAAGCCAGAAACTTTGATATGTTGGTTTATTAGGCATCTTACAATCACAGCCTTACAAATTATATTACAGCTGTTTTTCCACAAATATTTTACCTAAATACCAATCAAAGTTTGTTAAATCTGCTTTTTAATTTATTGATAAACACTGATAACAGTAGGATTAAAACATATTTATTTCTCCAGAGTTTCTAGTATGTCTCTATGCTATATGTAACCATAACTGGATAAGGTCTAAATTACCTATAGCACTCCCTCAGCTGGTGATAAACCCCAAAATATTCATGATATGTTCTAAAACAGTCATAGAAACAATGTTGAAATGCTACAACTTCTATACAAAACATGGTCATAGCACATTTCCTTCATTCATCTATAAGAATACATTCAGTAAATATTCACACTTAGACTTCAAATACCCATGAACATACCAGACCTTCCTAACATCTTCATTAAAATAAATACAGTACATGTTCACACTATGGCCTCACATTAGAATAAGTACAGTATATGTTCACACTATGGCCTCACATAAGAATAAGTACGGTATATGTTCACACTATGGCCTCACATTAGAATAAGTACGGTATATGTTCACACTATGGCTTCACATTAGAATAAGTACAGTATATGTTCACACTATGGCCTCACATTAGAATAAGTAAGGTATATGTTCACACTATGGCCTCACATTAGAATAAGTACGGTATATGTTCACACTATGGCCTGAAATACCCATTGACTTAGCATGTCTCCCTGGCTGATACCACTGGTTCATGTTTAATGAGTTTTAACATCTCAGTAAAACATGTGTGAGGTTAAGGCTGCTGTCATCTTAACGACCCAGGTACGGATTTAAAGGTGTGTAATCATGGACATAAGGGGCTTTTAAAGATCACTCAAGTTACAACATTCAGGACAAAAGATGACAGGATGATGATAGAGAATCATTTGGCATGGATTACTTCCCCTTAGAGCTCAAAACCTTGTGGGTGAAGTGCTTTACCAAAACTTAGCATAGACAATCTAATCTTATACAAAGCTTATACACCAAAATAATTTCGAATTCAATTTTAATTTCTTGAAATTTCAAAAAGTAAAAATGTTTATACAGCTCACAACTAGATCTGCAGTAATGCTTGTTCAGGTTTTGAGAAAAAAATATATAGAGCTGTCGTTCCTGTTGATTCAATGGCTATACGGGACAACAAAGACCAGGCACTATCATCATTTTTACTTTAATTTGCATCCCTGTTCATTTTAGTTCGTGAATCATATTTCTACAACTTTATTTTTCATACCATGTATACCTGCATATCTACTTCCTCAATATATTAATGGGTTCAGTGCAAAGTTGACATCTTATGAAATACAACCCTTCCTGGAACAATTTTCAAATCAGACACATAATAAATTCACTTAGAAAAAAACTAAGAAATAATTGCGTATTCATAAATACATTGCCTTCATTTTACAATTAATATATTTGAAATATTTTATGATATTTGTAATTCATTCTTATAATATGTTTTAGATAATTCTTTACAGAAACATAATTCCAAATTTTGTACCTACAAGTGAACAGCAACACCGCAAACATTTAAGGAAATCTTGCCATTCCTGTATGAAACAAGCTTGAAAGGCTTTGTCGACAAGACTCAAATTGTTTCCTATTTACTTTGGTTTTGAAATCTGAACCACCGTCAAACCCAGAATATACAAACAGACCAATCAATGTTTAGAATAAGCCAATGAGGAAACATTTACAAAAATTGTTAAATATAGACATGATCTGTTGTTGACATGTATTAATAGCCCTTCTACTGAACAAATAAATCATCAGTGATCACTAGCACAAATTTCTAGTTTTGTTTCCCGGTCTAACTGAAAAGAAATCTGAGGGAAAATAGATCCAAGACAAATATGTTACTGATCTCTTGAAATGTTTTTAATATTGATATTTTTGATATCTAAAGTAGATTTACAGTATATCTAATACTTCATTACAGAAAAAGTTTTTTTTACAAGCAAATAACTCCTAATTGTCATGCTGTTTGGTAGTTTGCTATTTTCTATGATGATTTTTTTAAGTTTACATTTTCTCGTTTTTATTTGATACACATAAAATCTTCATGCAAGTATTAGTCTTATGACCGGTAGTCTTTATAGACAGGTGGCTTTTGTAAACATATAATCTTTATAGACAGATGGCCTTCATAAATAGGCAGTCTTTATAGACAGGTGGCCTTCATGAATAGGCAGTCTTTATAGACAGATGGCCTTCATAAATAGGCAGTCTTTGTAAACAGGTGGCTTCATGAATAGGCAGTCTTTATAGACAGATGGCCTTCATGAATAGGCAGTCTTTATAGACAAGTGGCCTTCATAAATAGGCAGTCTTTATAAACAGGTGGTTTCATGAATAGGCAGTCTTTATAGACAGATGGCCTTCATAAATAGGCAGTCTTTATAGACAGATGGCCTTCATAAATAGGCAGTCTTTATAGACAGGTGGCCTTCATAAATAGGCAGTCTTTATAGACAGATGGCCTTCATAAATAGGCAGTCTTTATAAACAGGTGACCCTTAAAAATAGGCAGTCTATATAGACAGATGGCCTTCATGAATAGGCAGTCTTTATAGACAAGTAGCCTTCATAAATAGGCAGTCTTTATAAACAGGTGGTTTCATGAATAGGCAGTCTTTATAGACAGATGGCCTTCATAAATAGGCAGTCTTTATAGACAGATGGCCTTCATAAATAGGCAGTCTTTATAGACAGGTGGCCTTCATAAATAGGCAGTCTTTATAGACAAGTGGCATTCATAAATAGGTAGTCTTTATAGACAATTGGCATTCATAAATAGGCAGTCTATATAAACAGGTGGCTTCATGAATAGGCAGTCTTTGTAAACAGGTGGCTTCATGAATAGGCAGTCTTTATAGACAGATGGCCTTTATAAATAGGCAGTCTTTATAGACAAGTGGCCTTCATAAATAGGTAGTCTTTATAGACAATTGGCATTCATAAATAGGCAGTCTTTATAGACAGGTGGCTTCATGAATAGGCAGTCTTTATAGACAGATGGCCTTCATAAATAGGCAGTCTTTATTGACAGGTGGCCTTCATAAATAGGCAGTCTTTATAGACAGATGACCTTCATAAATAGGCAGCCTTTATAGACAAATGGCATTCATAAATAGGCAGTCTGTATAGACAGGTGGCATTCATTAATAGGCAGTCTGTATAGACAGATGGCCTTCATAAATAGGCAGTCTTTATAGACAGGTGGCTTCATGAATAGGCAGTCTTTATAGACAGATGGCCTTCATAAATAGGCAGTCTTTATTGACAGGTGGCCTTCATAAATAGGCAGTCTTTATAGTCAGATGGCCTTCATAAATAGGCAGTCTTTATAGACAGATGGCCTTCATAAAAAGGCAGTCTTTATAGACAAGTGGCATTCATAAATAGGCAGTCTGTATAGACAGATGACCTTCATAAATAGGCAGTCTTTATTGACAGGTGGCCTTCATAAATAGGCAGTCTTTATAAACAGGTGGTTTCATGAATAGGCAGTCTTTACAGACAGATGGCCCTCATAAAGAGGCAGTCTTTATAAACAGGTGGTTTCATGAATAGGCAGTCTTTATAAACAGGTGGCTTCATGAATAGGAAGTCTTTACAGACAGATGGCCCTCATAAAGAGGCAGTCTTTATAAACAGGTGGCTTCATGAATAGGCAGTCTTTATAGACAGATGGCCTTCATAAATAGGGAGTCTTTATTGACAGGTGGCTTCATGAATGGGCAGTCTTTATAGACAGATGGCCTTCATAAATAGGCAGTCTTTATAGACAGGTGGCCTTCATAAATAGGCAGTCTTTATAGACAGATGACCTTCATAAATAGGCAGTCTTTATAGACAGGTGGCCTTCATAAATAGGCAGTCTTTATAGACAGGTGGCTTCATGAATAGGCAGTCTTTATAGACAGATGGCCTTCATAAATAGGCAGTCTTTATAGACAGATGACCTTCATAAATATGCAGTCTTTATAGACAAGTGGCATTCATAAATAGGCAGTCTGTATAGACAGATGGCTTTCATAAATAGGCAGTCTTTATAGACAGGTGGCTTCATGAATAGGCAGTCTTTATAGACAGATGGCCTTCATAAATAGGCAGTCTTTATAGACAGATGACCTTCATAAATAGGCAGTCTTTATAGACAAGTGGCATTCATAAATAGGCATTCTTTATAGACAGGTGGCCTTTATAGAAAGGTGACCTCTATGGACAAGCCTCATGAAATATTTTTGTATACAGTGGTCATTTTTGAAAGCACAGTTCTTTGTTTAAAAACTATTTACATGACAAAGATCAATCATATCATAAATTTTAAGTATTTACTTAAGATTTGTATGTTCTTTGGGTTTTTTTATTTTGATAAGTTATACCATATGTCTATCTGTGATAATACTTATACAAGTTTTACTTACACTTGAAATGACAGATATTATGGTTTTGAGAGTCTTGTATTTCATCTGAATTTCACAGTACCTATCAATGACAGATATTATTGATCTTGAGAATTTGATATTACACCAATGATCTACAACAAAATTCAATAGTGCACACAGATCGCTCTTGAGAATTCTCAAACCCAGAAATTCTATGAGTAATATCTGGTGTCTACCAGCTCTCAAGGAGAACCATATTGTATGACTTCTTCGGAAAGGCATTAAATTACAATAAGATATCCTATGACTTACCTACCTTCAGATAGCTAGATTTGTAAACAATAGCCATGAGTATGTTGTGGTGATAAAACTGGACATCTAGATAAAACACAACTATTCAACATGAAGCTTCCTCACTGACTACACGCATCAATCCATAACAAACCATCAAACAGCACCATCACTCATGGTCTCGGGTACGAAAGGTAAATATTTGATGAGTAAAGATATTATTTGTACCCAAGGGATCCCTGACAAGTATAGATCATGGTATACTTTATCACACCTGTACAGTGTATCTGTGTCACAACTGTACAGTGTACCTGTGTCACACCTGTACAGTGTACCTGTGTCACACCTGTACAGTGTACCTGTGTCACACCTGTACAGTGTACCTGTGTCACATATGTATATTATACCTATTTCACACCTGTACAGTATATCTATATCACACCTGTACAGTGTACCTGTGTAACATCTGTACAGTATATCTGTATCACACATGTACAGTGTACCTGTGTCACACATGTACAGTGTACATGTGTCACACCTGTACAGTGTACCTGTGTTACACCTATAGTGTACCTGTGTCACACCTGTACAGTATATCTATATCACACCTGTATATTATATCACACCTGTACAGTGTACCTGTGTCACACCTGTACAGTATATCTATATCACAATTGTACAGTATATCTGTATCACACCTGTACAGTATATCTGTATCACACCTGTATATTATATCACACCTGTACAGTGTACTTGTGTCACACCTGTTCAGTATATCTGTATCACACCTGTACAGTATATCATACCTGTACAGTATATCTGTATCACACCTGTATATTATATCACACCTGTACAGTGTACTTGTGTCACACCTGTTCACTATATCTGTATCACACCTGTATATTATATCACACCTGTACAGTGTACTTGTGTCACACCTGTTCAGTATATCTGTATCACACCTGTACAGTATATCACACCTGTACAGTATATCTGTATCACAACTGTATATTATATCACACCTGTACAGTGTACTTGTGTCACACCTGTTCACTATATCTGTATCACACCTGTACAGTATATCACACCTGTACAATATACCTTGATCACACTAGTATATTGTATTCTCCAAATAATAAAATAATGTATCTATACCTCTGTTTTCATCTTGTTGACAATACTGCACGTTTGTTTACTGGTTCTTATTGACATTTTAACAAACCATTAATGATGAATAATTGATCAGATCAGTAGGGTGCTTAAACATTTGCAACAGAATATCTTAATATCATATTCTCAAGAACACCTATCAAATATAACTTACCTGAACCAAGATCAAGGAAGCATACGTTGCCAGCGTTGTCAAAAGCGACAGTGTCTGGAGTGATGCAGAGGGTTTGGAACATTTCTGGAGTGCAGTTAACGACCTCCAAAACAAGGCAGCACTCGCGACAAAGCGCCCACAGCTCATCTTCTACTAAAGAAGAGTCACGTGCCGCCAAGATGTCGGCCAAATTCACTGCCTCGTCTGCTTCATTCACACCAGCCAAAGAATCCATGTCGTCATCATCATTATAGTAATTATCATCTCTCCTACCGTATTCGTTCAAATTTTCATCCTGTAACAATGGTGGAAGATGATCCTTCTGATGTGAGGCTATTAATTGTCCTTGTGCTATAAATCCACCATCATCATCGTTAGAACCATTCCCTGTCAAATGATCACGGAGATATTCGTAACCTCCATCCTCTGGCAGGAAATCCTCTTCATCCGGATGATGCTCTGCCTCTGCATTAGTCTGTGGAGACTCCATTTGGCAAAGGAGAAGTTACACCGTTTCCTTTACACTTTTTCACAGTGTAGCCAGTGTTAAGAAAACACCAGATAACACTTCACATACTGATTATAAACATTTCCAACATCTTACGCTAAACAAAACACACCTGGCATACTATACCTTATACTACGTCCTAACAAATACGTCCTATATCGAGAATATCTACATCTATACTGGTATACATGACAACTCAGAATGAGCCTGAATAATGAATATAATTTCCATTCTGTAAATTGCGTTGAAATTACTCCAAAATAATGTTGATATATGAATTTGACGTCCAATGCATCCTGAAAGATTTAGGCATCAGATTTCCTTTATCTGAAAAATAAACAGAAAACATACTGGTATGAAAAGGCTCCTGTGATTAATAAAGCACACAGCTGATACAAATTATACAAGCCATATGATACCTTGGTGTACTGTTATCCATTTAAAGCAGAAAATTTGACTTTACTTGCATATATATCCACTATAATGTGTAAATTCCAATGATGAATATATATTCACATGTAAATGTCACACCAAAGCAGACAGAATATCGATAAAAAAAATCACACAAAACGTCAGGTGTTTTAAAATTCCACTGTGCTATCTCGTCACGATCGGTGAACTGAATTGCCTTGAAATAACTGAAAAATAATCACAATACCTGAAAGATAGGTACCATTCTTAATTACAAAGAAACTGTGGGACAGTAGGTAAATGAATTGTTTCATCGTCACGGTTAGGCTACCCTAAATCCGTGAATATGAATTGGACGAAGGCTTAAAACCCACACATACAAAATATACCTAGTTTAAATACAGCCCAGGTATAAATCTACATGTGCTACAGTAATCTTTCCTGACAGGGTGCCAATATTTCTGTCATAGAATCCAACCTGACTCAGGTATTTCTACTGCTAAACAAGACACACAGGTACTAAATGAACATGTATTCGTCCTTACCTGTGAATGCAGCTTTCTACAGGTGTGTTATTGTCAGGCACACACTTACCTTTCACTATCCTACCTGTTTAAATATGACCATATATTTAATAAACAAACTGTATTCGTTTACTTATATGTGTGTATACATGTACCTGTGCAGATCTACAGACCTGTCCATAGGTAGAGTTTTCATTCTATACCTTTTTTGTCCTGCTTGTATACCGGTACCTGCTCTACCTGTGGTACCTAATGAGAACTAGCTACCATACAGTCAGGTACTGGACAGTATGTATATACATTTTTCAGCTATAACATTACATGCTGAGGCTTGTTGAATGGTTGAGTGATTTCACTATTTAGCAAATACGATCAATCACATATATCATACAGGTATAATTTCCCCGGATAACGAGTATTTACTTTCGAAATGTAGTAACATGTGTGGCAATTAATACACCCACATTTTAAAACAATATCCACCACAATAGTGTAATATTCTTAGACTGATGACCCAGATATTTAACATTGTATATCTGGACAAATTTCTGACAAATATTTACCTTACTTGTATATAATGTAAATACTTGTCTGTATAGTGACATATTACTATCATTAAGACACCTAGGTATTCACAGAAATGATGTATACACTCATAAAACCACATGGAAAACTGTCCTTTGGACAGGTGGTCTTTATATAGAGGTACCTTGATTGATATACCAGTAGTTTACATATATTTGGCCTCTATATACAGGTACCTGGTATGTTAATGTATATTTGGTCTCTATATACAGGTACCTGGTAAGTTAATGTACATTTGGTCTCTATATACAGGTACCTGGTAAGTTAATATACACTTGGTCTCTATATACAGGTACCTGGTAAGTTAATATACTCTTTGTCTCTATATACAGGTACTTGATAAGTAAAAGTACAATTGTTCTCTATATACATGTATTTGATATGCAAGATTCTAAATTGATTGATTGATTTATCAATATTTTTTTTCTTTGTGTGTTCCTTCATTCCTTCATTTATTTATACATCCATCTATACATTTGTATTATTTATTTACTTATTTAATGAGGTTGTTAATGATGATGTTACATTTATAGACTGGAAATTGCACTAGAGACTGCAATTATAAAGAGATAACTTGTAAACAAAAGGTCTATACAGACAGTTATCTTATAAACAGGTGGTCTTTAATGACAGTTTCCTTATTTACAGTTGGTCTTTATTGAAAACATGTGGTCTTTATAGACGGTTAACCTATTTACAAGTGGTATCTATTGACAACAGGTGGTCTTAAATGACAGTTACCTTATTTACAGGTGGTTTTTATTGACAACAGGTGATCTTTATGGACAGTTAACTTATTTACAAGTGGTCTTTATTAACAATAGGCCGTCTTTATGGACAGTTAACTTATTTAATAGTGGTCTTCATAGGCAGTTAATTAATATACAGGTGGTCTTTATAGACAGTTAATGTATATACAGGTGGTCTTTATTGGCAACAGGTGGTCTTTATAGACAGTTAAGCTATTTACAAGTGGTCTTTATTAACAACAGGTGATCTTTATGGACAGTTAACTTATTTACTAGTGGTTTTCCTAGACAGTTAACTTATATACAGGAGGTGTTTGAAGACAGTTAAGCTATAAACAAGTCTCTGTAGACAGTTAACTTATATACAGGTGGTCCTTATAGACAAGTAGTATGTTGTAAATGTGACCTTTATATGCAGATCTTTGTTATTTAGTTTTCAATGCCATGTTTATTTAAAACATGATGTAGAACTATTGACATTCATTTGCTGTTAAGACAAATGTGACCTCATTAGACAAGTTTCTGCTACTTTAGTTATGCATGTACATTTTTGTTTCCATAGGAAAGTCCCTTATAGGCAATTAGTAAGTAAAAAAGGAACTTTTTAGAAAATCTTTGAGTTTACAAATGTATTTCATTTTGTGAACTAATAATCTACTCCTCCAGTTACAATAAAACTTAAGGTACTAAATTATCATATATCATCTATCATAATTCATAAAAAGTTGATATGTCTGTGTCAGACTTGAATGCAAACAATTTCAAGATATGACAACCTGTATTTCAATGTTCAGACCACAGGTTTTCACAGAGTATACCATCTTTACCAGACGATAAGCTCATGTCAAGAATAAGACCACCCACTGGAGTAATACTTGTCCTGTAATAATTGAGCCTTCACTTTAAGTCAGAGGTAACATGGTCATCAAATGGGATTATTACAGAAAAAAATATGGTAAGTCTTCGTTACAATGGATCTTATATGTTTTCAGTGTTTTGTTCGAAAATGTTTAGTGAATTTAAATTTCTTCAAAACCATTTCTTAAGCATATCTCGCATCCAAATTTACTTTTCTCAGTTACATGTAGTAGTCAATAGTTGTTTATGTTTACTTGTTTTTGCATTAATTAAGAAAGATTTCAATGTACACTGGATAGCATTCTCAGATTCTTACAAAACCACAACAAAACATAACAAATAGTTCAATCTCGAGTATTTCTACAATCTCGTTCCCTGTTAATGAGCCATTTATCAGAAGTGGCGATCAAATGTATTTACCTAAACCATCAGTCAACAGCAGCGATCAATGGCCTGAAATTATTCTGTATACATTTCACTGTTGTCAAATGGTACACATCCTATTCATCCAAGATATTGGGAATTTTATACCACAAAATATCCAATCAAGCGACACAAACCTGTCACTGAGAATATGTTTACTTACAGCTTACCTGTAAACTTTGCACCTGCTTGATTTCCAACTACACAATAAACATGTACATCCATGCAAATTTTCCGATCTAGCCAGGCTTATACAATGTATACTAGACTAGCTTAGTACGAATACATCATGGTGTATTGAACGCAAGATATATATATTTTTTTAGAACAAAAAGGACTGGGGGCACATCAATTTACAAATTACCTATTCTAACCCACTAAAAGACTTGTTAGCTTAAAAACGCATATCCTTACATTGTTGTTAAGATTTAAAATATATTAAATACAATTGTTTGCATATATTTTCCTGAAAGATATCGATGATTATATTGTTATACTATATTACCAATGTCCAAAACAACAAACCTAAAGGCACAGAAAGAGAGATGAAAATTTTATTTTAAGCTGACCATGCTTTCCATATTTGGGCCTATGACTCAGGCAAGAGGTGGTTGATTAATGAATTTCTCCGTCAATTATTGTACACATGCACTTACCCCTCTCAGATATATAATCACCAGCAGGACCATCTATACAGCTTTATTTTTTCAGTGTCAGTATTATTTTTTTAATGTTCCACACCTGTGAAATCTTACCTTTAGGAATATAAATATAGACTTAGTAAATATATATAGAGATATAAACACATTTTTATCAAAATGGATGCGTAGTCTCCTATCGTTATGATATTCTCTGTTGTATGTAAAACAACTTCCATCTTCAAAATTCCAGGAGTTGTGATAACCAATTACAATGTCCCTGAAGAGGAGACAACTGGAAAGTAACCCTCTTTAACTTGGCCTCCATCTGCTGTCAAGCTTATCGCTATATCATCTTCTGGGGTATCCTGTGATAATTTCTGGATTACTGTGTTCCTTTTCACACTGACCAATCAGAATAAGGAACACAAAAAAGACAGAAAGAAAAAGTGTAAATTTCAATAAAACTATCAAGTATCGATAGAGTGAATGGAAGGGCAGTAACTCTGGAATATCAGAATGGTAACCCCTAGATTTCAAAGAAAGTTAACCTGTAGAAATTTTGGAAATATCATCTTTGATAATAATGATGTAATCACTGAATGTATTGTTCCCCTCTTTAAGTTTACGTGAAAAATTAGTAGGATATCACAATTAATTCACATGTAAAACAAAATGTGAAAGTTTAACATCAAAACTGATTTAAAGTTTATCATAAAAACCTTTATAGCAAGTTCAACCCTACCCTGTAGGTAGGCAAGTGTTTTTCACATCCCCTTCCCTCTGTTGAATTCACAGAATATTCCACTGAACACTTCTGGAAGGGCCTATTGCGATTACTAGGTATGTAAAGACATTCACTGTATCAAAATTAATTACATTTATAGACTTTTATCAACTGGAACTTAACTGGTGGTCAAACTGACCACACACGGTGAGGTTGATACAGGTGTAATTGAAATGATTATATACAGTCTGGCTGTTACAAGTATAAATTTAATACTCCATCAATTTCCTGAGCGGTACTTAAATAGAAGGTAACAATGATACTGAACCAATTAATTCAGAATGTTTGCATTAATAATACATAGTCTTTCCTTGGACCATTTTCTAATAAATTTACATCACTATGTACAACATGCTGATGAATTTAAAGGGGTCTCTCTTATTCACAGGCAACTTTTTACAATATTTATCCAGATATTTTTCAATATCAGTTAATTAACTTGATAACTGTGCTGTATATATAATTTGTAACTGTAGTAAAATACTAGTCGTAATTTACCACTTAACTACAGAGAACTTTTCTTTAGTTCAATCAGTTGAGCTTCAGATTAGTAAACCAGAAGTTCCCAGTTCAAATCCTAGCGGAGGCACTGAAATAAACAATGACCTCTGTACTTTGGTTCACCAAGGAATAATACTTAGCAATGCTCTATAATCATCACTGTAGCTTCTGGAAACTTGAGGACAAAATATTTCCTGGAGTGTTAGTATTTATCTAACTGAAGTAAACAAAAGCCACAATGTATACAACTTGGCTAGAGAGAACTTCTCTTTAGCTCTATCGGTTCAGCATCAGATTAGTAAGCCAGAGATCCTGGATTCAAATCCACAAATAATAAAATCTATTCAGATTAATGAGAACTACACTGTGCTTTTATAGGTTACAGAGAAAAGAGATTCAAATTTATAATTCATAAATGTTTTCAACTTTTCTCCACACAGAAAGGGAAAAAAAGTCTGTTTAAGTGATTTGTGCAGATATTAGGTTGTATATGGTAAAATTCATTTCTCAGTTGGTATTGCTTTGCTAATTTACACAGCTTTCATGCTTTTATAAGCCATACACTGACAATTTTTTTTAATTTTGAATAAATAGATTGCATTTGTTCTGTAAATACTTAAGAGTATCGTGTGTATTTACTCAGTGAAACAATGAAATTCATCTGCTTTATGATAATGATACAAATATAGATATATTCAAGTTTATTCGAATCACATATATATATATATATATATATAAATCATTATTTCGATTCTAAATCAATTTAAGGTCCAACCATATTAATATTTTTTATATCAACATCTGCCATTGAGAACCATACACTACTAAGATCACAAGGAATACTTACTTGTTTCTTTTCGATCTTAATAAAATGAAAAATTAACTGATACATTAAGGTATATTTTTTATGAGATATTTCTCAACAGAATTTTTTACTGAATATGTACTTTAGTTTCAGGAACAAGTTTAAATATGTTGGCCAGGTAGGGTGAAAAATGAGTTGCTAAGGTACATATATGCATCTTACAAGTTTACCTGGAGGCTTCACCTGTTAAGTGTTGTCAATTTCATCCTTTGATGTACACCTGAAAGCTTCACCCTTGTAAATTCCTTGTCAATTTTAGCTTAATATTTCAAACGCATCCTTCTGTGAATGTTTCACCTCAGTGCCCATATCTAATTGAATTTATTTATGTATGTCAGTAATTTTATCATAAGTAATATATATTTACCCTCATATTAAAATCTTAAAGTTTAAACTAGCTCACCAGTAACAATTCCAGTGCAATGATATAAAATCTTTTCTTTACAAAAGTCAGAAAATATTTTTTTGATTCATATGAATATTTTTTTCACCAGCTAGAAACTCAAGAGCTTGTTTCTATTTTGGTGAAATTCTGAACTAAGGTAAAGTATTATCATGTTAAAATATGACAGCCTTTTCAATTAAAATTTCATATTTATTCAGGTCATTAATTTTCTACATTAAGAATTTATATAAATTTAAGTGTAGTGTTGTATGTTGGAGAACAGGAATGCATTAAAATATAAAACTAAATTGGGATACAAAATTTTTCAACATCAAACCCTGAACAATTTCACTCTCACTCATAACAGTTACAAAAAATGCATTCCGATATTCACAAGTTATGAAAATACTGAATAGACAATAACTTCGACAAGGGAAGTAACTCTGCGGATGCTATTTTTATCTTCAAAGTAGAATACAGAGTATTCAAGCAAAAAATTAGAGGCAGATTTTTGACTTACATAAATAAAGGCAGTAGGCCTGGCATCAAGATTTTCTTTTCTGAAGGATTTGGAGTGAAATATGGGCCCTATTCCGAATTGCAATGCCCTTATTTTTCCTCAGACCATGCATTGAAACTCCAACATTAATAATAGTGTAAGAATTTCTCTAAAAAATGGATGTACTCTCCCATGTACAACTAATTAAATTACTGCTATGGGTACTGATTTCTGGTTTTTGCTGTAAGAAAGTATATCTGGAGAGTAGTAAATCTAACAGTTATGATTAAATTCAAATGTCTGATTTTATAAATTTCCCGAATTTTATATTTTCCAAAGTCATGGCCCCCGTTCCCAAAGTACAGAGAGAGAGGTAGGGAGGGATTATAAAAACTGTGATCCTGAACGATGTAAACGAAGGAATAGAGTATCAGCAAGGTGAAGATGGAGCAAATATTGAAGCTTCTACATCTGGTTCGCTAGAATGTTTTATCTTAATCGCACAGTTGTAGCTGCGACTGATTTTATAAGTTTCCTTGCAAAATGTGCCTCAAACAACATGTATGTGTCAATGTTAGCCTGTAGTGTGAGAAATAAACTTCCGCCTCTGATAGCTTTATGATCATTTCAATCATTTGCAACATCTATGCACAGATTTTTTGACAGGTTCACGGTTAAGTAAATAAAATATATACCTCGAAGGTACGCTGAGCCTGCGTATATCCTAATTAATTACCGACGCTGCAAATCTTCATAATTTCAATAAAATGCACCTTTGGCTTTGAATATCTGTGCAGGTCATACCAGCAATAGCCTAATTTCTGTATGGAGCGTTTAATGAAGATAGTAAGTGGCTATATATAACGTACCTGACGGCATTTAGCGACGCTCCCGTTCTCCCTGTTGCATCTGTGACGTTGCGGGCCAACAAAGTTGAAACGAGACACTGGAGGGGAAAACATGGCTTTTTCTGCAGGAAAACAGCACACCTTTTCGCGTCTAATTTATACCCAACTCGACTGATTAAATCTGTTTTTTCTTACACTATAGTTATCGTATCAAAGGGAGACCCGCATCCTTAACACTGTATTGTCAAACTTTTCCATTGAATAGTGTAAAACTGAAACGAACACGGTGAGACGCCGGGTCATTTTTCGAAACTTGAAACCAAAATGCACTGATGTGTTATAATCAGTTAAAAAGAAAAGTTATCGTTCTGTGACGTTTACAAAGACCCGAGATGTATACTATATATTTCTCAGTGTTCCGTATATAACATCGATTTTACTATTTAGTATATCATTAGCCAAGTAAAGTAATGAGAATCAGTTTATTATTAATATTTCACTTGTTGTTAGCAGAATCCATACTTAACACGCGCAAAAAGGATTTACTTGTGGAGGATTCCACTAATGATGGTAAATCTTTGAAATCACCTTAAGTTTATGTAAGATATCGACGGAAACTTATATTATTATGTATTCAGGAGTAGTTGTCGACTAAAATCAGCTTACATCAAATAACGTAATATTATTATCCTTACACACACACACACACACACACCCTCACCCACTCTCACTCACACACACAAAACAAAAAAAAACAAAAAACAACACTTCTATCCAAAATGCTTCCCACCAAACTGTATAATAAGCATGATATAAATTCAAATGGTCAATTGGGATTTTTCCATTTATGGACAGCAACAATCCTGCATCCCCATCCCATAATGTTCCTATGCAACAGTTAATTCGATATTCAAGTGTTTGACCCATATCACGATTTTCGCAGGTTGATGGAGATTAAGGGGAAGTTTTATGGTCGTCATAGTTATTTCATTGAGAATGTTGTATTTCTTTGTGTGATACGATACTGGTGTGTTTGATGCCCACTACACTGGGCCTAGTGGTTCCGTTCCTGTTTACCTGGTTCTCATTTGGGAACGTGCCATTACTTACTTAAACTGACCAAGGTTTACATGGTGAGAGTCGTCGTTGAAGCAGAAGACGCTTATTCTTCCTGAATACACGGTCTTATTCTACTTGTACTTTTTCAGGAGTCACCGTGTAAATATTTCTTTTCTTTATATTTTTTCATGTTTTCATCGAATTTGGGTTTGAATTAAGTTTTTTTTTGTTCTAGATGTCATTTGTTGCACTTCCGTGGTTTTTGTTCGAGATGTAGATTGTTATATTTTCTTTTAAGAGTGATATTAATTAACCTAAAACAGAATTGTATCTTTTCACAATCCGCAAGAATCAAGTTTGATATTTTGATTAAGAAATGTTTTCTATTCGCCACCAGAGACTTATACACGTTATTGACCTCACGTGGCTCCATGAAGACTTCGTTTTTTTTTTCTTCAGATTTTACCCTCCGTATTTGAAGCACCAAAATTCATCACCAGTTATATATGTGATGTTGAAATGAAGCGTTCTTTTATACTGTTACTCGAGAACATTGAGATGGTGATGTGAAAACTGTAGAGCAACACTAAGCAAAACAATTCTGCCAGGATGTTGTTTATGTATACCTGTACCTTCAAAGGTAAATCTTGGTACTTCGATATGACACGGTTCATCACAAAAGCTTAAAAAACCCAGATTAACAAACTCCCTCTCCATAAATCTCCAGCACCACTCCCCTCCATTCACCGTAAATCGCAAGCATCACTCCCCTCCCTTCCTCTCCGTAAATCTCCAGCACCACTCCCCTCCCTCTCCGTAAATCTCCAGTACCACTCCCCTCCCTCTCCCTAAATCTTCAGCACCACTCCCCTCCCTCTCCGTAAATCTCCAGCACCACTCCCCTCCCTCTCCGTAAATCTCCAGCACCACTCCTCTCCCTCTCCGTAAATCTCCAGCACCACTCCCCTTCCTTCTCTCCGTAAATCTCCAGCACCACTCCCATCCCTCTCCGTAAATCTCCAGCACCACTCCCCTCCCTCTCCGTAAATCTTCAGCACCACTCCCCTCCCTCTCCGTAAATCTCCAGCACCACTCCCCTCCCTCTCCGTAAATCGCAAGCACCACTCGCCTCCATTCACCGTAAATCGCAAGCACCACTCCCCTCCCTTCCTCTCCGTAAATCTCCAGCACCACTCCCCTCCCTCTCCGTAAATCTCCAGCACCACTCCCCTTCCTCTCCGTAAATCTCCAGCACCACTCCCCTCCCTCTCCGTAAATCTCCAGCACCACTCCCCTCCCTCTCCGTAAATCTTCAGCACCACTCCCCTCCCTCTCCGTAAATCTCCAGCACCACTCCCCTCCCTCTCCGTAAATCTCCAGCACCACTCCCCTCCCTCTCCGTAAATCTCCAGCACCACTCCCCTTCCTTCTCTCCGTAAGTCTCCAGCACCACTCCCATCCCTCTCCGTAAATCTCCAGCACCACTCCCCTCCCTCTCCGTAAATCTCCAGCACCACTCCCCTCCCTCTCCGTAAATCTCCAGCACTACTCCCCTCCCTCTCCGTAAATCTCCAGCACCACTTCCCTCCCTCTCCGTAAATCTCCAGCACCACTTCCCTCCCTCTCCGTAAATCTCCAGCACCACTCCCCTCCCTTCCTCTCCGTAAATCTTCAGCACCACTCCCCTCCCTCTCCGTAAATCTCCAGCACCACTCCCCTCCCTCTCCGTAAATCTCCAGCACCACTCCCCTCCCTCTCCGTAAATCTCCAGCATCACTTCCCTCCCTCTCCGTAAATCTCCAGCACCACTCCCCTCCCTTCCTCTCCGTAAATCTCCAGCACCACTCCCCTTCCTCTCCGTAAATCTCCAGCACCACTCCCCTCCCTCTCCGTAAATCTCCAGCACCATTCCCCTCCCTCTCCGTAAATATCCAGCAATACTCCCCTCCCTCTCCGTAAATCTCCAGCACCACTCCCCTTCCTCTCCGTAAATCTCCAGCACCACTCCCCTCCATTCACCGTAAATCGCAAGCACCACTCCCCTCCCTCTCCGTAAATCTCAAGCACCACTCCCTCCCTCTCCGTATTCCTCTCCGTAAATCTCAAGCACCACTCCCCCTCCCTCTCCGTAAATCTCCAGCACCACTCCCCTCCCTCTCCGTAAATCTCCAGCACTACTCCCCTCCCTCTCCGTAAATCTCCAGCACCACTTCCCTCCCTCTCCGTAAATCTCCAGCACCACTTCACTCCCTCTCCGTAAATCTCCAGCACCACTCCCCTCCCTTCCTCTCCGTAAATCTTCAGCACCACTCCCCTTCTTTCTCCGTAAATCTCCAGCACCACTCCCCTCCCTCTCCGTAAATCTCCAGCACCACTCCCCTCCCTCTCCGTAAATCTCCAGCACCACTCCCCTCCCTCTCCGTAAATCTCCAGCACCACTCCCCTCCCTCTCCGTAAATCTCCAGCACCACTCCCCTCCCTTCCTCTCCGTAAATCTCCAGCACCACTCCCCTCCATTCACCGTAAATCGCAAGCACCAATCCCCTCCCTTTTCCGTAAATCGCAAGCACCACTCCCTCCATTCCTCTCCGTAAATCTCCAGCACTACTCCCCTCCCTCTCCGTAAATCTCCAGCACCACTTCCCTCCCTCTCCGTAAATCTCCAGCACCACTTCCCTCCCTCTCCGTAAATCTCCAGCACCACTCCCCTCCCTTCCTCTCCGTAAATCTTCAGCACCACTCCCCTCCCTCTCCGTAAATCTCCAGCACCACTCCCCTCCCTCTCCGTAAATCTCCAGCACCACTCCCCTCCCTCTCCGTAAATCTCCAGCACCACTTCCCTCCCTCTCCGTAAATCTCCAGCACCACTCCCCTCCCTTCCTCTCCGTAAATCTCCAGCACCACTCCCCTTCCTCTCCGTAAATCTCCAGCACCACTCCCCTTCCTCTCCGTAAATCTCCAGCACCATTCCCCTCCCTCTCCGTAAATATCCAGCACTACTCCCCTCCCTCTCCGTAAATCTCCAGCACCACTCCCCTTCCTCTCCGTAAATCTCCAGCACCACTCCCCTCCATTCACCGTAAATCGCAAGCACCACTCCCCTCCCTTTTCCGTAAATCGCAAGCACCACTCCCTCCATTCCTCTCCGTAAATCTCAAGCACCACTCCCCTCCCTCTCCGTAAATCTCCAGCACCACTCAACTCCATCTCCGTAAATCTCCAGCACCACTCCCCTCCCTCTCCGTAAATCTCCAGCACCACTCCCCTCCCTCTCCGTAAATCTCCAGCACTACTCCCCTCCCTCTCCGTAAATCTCCAGCACCACTCCCCTCCCTCTCCGTAAATCTCCAGCACAACACTCCTTCCCTCTCCATAAATCTCCAGCACCACTCCCCTTCCCTCTCCATATATCTCCAGCACCACTTCCCTCCCTCTCCGTAAATCTCCAGCACCACACTCATTCCCTCTCCAGCAACCCACTCTCTGGTGTGCTGTGTGACAGACTGGACTGGGATGACTACGGTTATTCACCAACCGGCGTCTCTCGTATTCAAGATACTAGATATTGGACTAACTAGGTTCTCCTATACCTGCACCACTTGTGAGAATTTAAGTATTGTGGTTATATTGAGAATCAGCTGGGATGAAGTGTGATTTATTACCGTGTACTGACCCATATCTTACCTTTTACAAAATATATACATTTTGCCTATGTATATAGTTCTTATCGTATTTATAACCTACATATAAGTATATCAGGTCTTTAATCATATAATACAAACATTTATCGTGACTGGGTGACTTTTGAAACGAAAGGTGATGATTCAGCACAAAAATGAATAGGAATATTAGCGGGAGTTGTATCAATGTTATGGGAAGATGGTCACCATCTCGCACTATCACGAACATGGCAGTGAAAAAACATTAATTCTGAAATGCCCGTTTCTATATCAACTTAAACAGAAAAAAAACTTATAGTGTCAATACATGTGGATATAATGGTTGTTTATAATATATGTCATTCACGTGTACAGAGCATCCATTCCTATTCACATGCGTTCTTATGATACTTGCAAAAAAGTGTAAAGAAGATAAATATTTTTCAGTGTTGCAATTTTCTATTTAGAGTTGAACTGTCTTTTCATTTGATGGTTATCAAAAAAACCAAATGTGTTGTGCTTTAGTTCAGAATTGAGAGTAAAAATTCAAGAAAAAAAAATCCCGAAACCCTGGAAAATACATAGAAGTTAGAAAAAAAACATAATTAGTAAGGTATTAATAAATAAATGAAAAAAAAATCAATCAATCAATCAAATAAAAGAAAAAGAAAATACATGGAGATTTCTGATAAAGTACATGGAGAATTAGACTATCTGTTCCGGAAGGGTAAGCGTCTTCTGCTTCATCGAAGACACACGCCACGTAAAAACGAGGTTAACAATAACGAAACAATCACTGCAGGCATACCAACGAGCATTTCACACATCCACCCACCAGCCTTCTATCATGATATTGGTTACAAGCCCCTGTCACCTATTCTGATCCCACAGAGGTACTTCTCCTTGTTTTACTCTCCAGTGATAATAAGCTTGACAGACAATGGGGGCTGAGAGGGGGGGATATCATCCCTTTAAGACAGTTAAAAGTCGAAATTTACAAGTCGCAGACAATAATCTTTGCGTCTAGTGAGGTTAGTATAAGACGACGTTAAAAGATCTGATATTGAAAATAAATGGTTATTAATCTACATGGTACCTGTAATTAATGAGACTCGTGAATCGTTTCAGTATACTACCCTCCTCATTATAAATAGGTTTTTTGTAAACTTAGCTGAAATACAAAAGACTAAGTTTTTTTTGCACAAAATAAGCAAGGGTCAATAAGTAAGCACACTGCAATTGGAGTTTGGAGCTAGTAACCACAATGGCCAAAAGGGCAGTTATGATCTGGATAATTTTTTTATATAAAAAATTAACAGAAGTCTGTAACTCGTATCAACAGATAATTTAAATAGATTTACCCACAAGTCAACTTGGGGATTGAAAAGTTAAGTACGTTTTCAATTTAACAAATCTCACTTTTTAAACTTATCAAACCACTGTGTCATAACCTTTGCTCAGCATTCAAAAACTAATTGAAAATATGTTACATGTAGGTACAAACAAATAACTTACAAAAAAGAAATTCGGGAAAATAGTTTTCTAACAGTATGAAAATAAGAAGTGTGTACTTACAGAAATGATGTCAAACATTTAAAAGTCATATTAATAGGAAAATAGGCCTTTAGAATCTAAACTTGAAGCTAATGATGTTTTATGCGAAAATGACGTAATACAGTATACATGTAATAATCTAGTAATTTAGTATCAAAGTCTTACCCGTGCTTGTCCATTCCGACAATCACCGTGGTTGACTCTTCCACCAGATCTTAAATGGTAGCTTCTGATTTGTCACAGAGATGCTTCTTTAATGAAGTACGATTGTTCCTATTAACTTGCAAATATGGAGGTAAGACACATAGGTGTTATCAGGACACCACAGTGTGAATGTCAGTGCCAGAGTCAAACATACAGGATGAGAAAGAGACGAAAATTTGTAGGACATATATTCCCAAAAAATTGTAAACCGCCAGTGGGAGTTTGCACCACAGAACAAACTCTCCTCGTATGGAACATCCATTTGTACATAGTTCATCAGATTTCCGTACATCCGGAGGATTCGGACAGGTTGTTTCCTTTCTGACACAAACTGACCTTGGCTTCCTCTCAGCGTTTAAAACATTTATAACAAATTACTGCATCATCAACTATTGATTTGTCTGCACCTTCTTCTGATTGAATTGCATAAACAACTGGTGGTTTGCATCCTTTGTGAAGATCACGACGACTCGCCATACAAGTACGTGTTATTGGAGGCGGTTAGTTAATCATATGATAGCCTTAACATATTGACAGCTGGTATATTATCGTGTACGTTTGTCTGCAAAACTCTGACCATAAATGCCATGATAAGATAGTTCAATGCCATGTTTACTTTTCTTATGCAAGCTTTTGTCTTAGATTCGTTACTGACAAAGTAATCTGTCAAGTGAATCAGCCATTTTGAAAGCGAGCCCTTTCCATGTCCGTAATGACAAGTAATGGCCACCCGTTGAACGGTACTACAAATCAAACTTATTCCTGATTAGTTTATATGATGTCACTGACATTCTGTTAAAAACTTTCACAAATAAAAAACAAAACAAACGTATTTTCTGTATGTAAAACTGCAGTTCTGGATAAAAAATTTTAATTCACCCAAGAAAGACAGAGTTAACTCCCTTCCACCTCTGCACTTTATTCCTGAACATGTAATTTTAATATACACTATGCTGCTATGAATACACCTAATTATAGGTCGAACTCATTCAATCAACTTTATCTTAAAGTTAGTATACATTAATGATAAACGCAAACGGGATTTCTAAGAAAAACGATATGCTTTTCTTTCCTACAAATTGAATGCGCATTTTAACTTTGTTCTCTATAATTAGCTTAAGGTTCATGACCCTATCATACGTTCAATTTTTCAAACACTCACAATGTTTTTGGTTTTTTCCCCAACAAAACAAAAACAATTAACATGGGTAAAGAAAGCGATACTGTTGATGAAGGGTTGAAATTGTATCAATGTCACTTAAAAATGCATACAACAATAACTGCATTCACTTGAAGAATTGTTCCAGGTAAAAGGTAAGATTTTACCATTTGCCAAATTAAACAGTAGATGTAAGCCCGCTTTAGAAATTAATGGTGAAAATGATGGCATGGAACGAAATCCGGAAACTTTTCTGATAATATTCAACTAAGTGGTCTATTTCATAAGTCTCGTCATTATCATCGCATAAGTTCATGACCCCAGCATCCGTTTTTACTCCCTAATGAAACTGGCTGTTCACTATTGCAAAATGTCTTCCTTTTACTCCAGCATCTAATATCTCTTCATAGAAAACATTTTTCAACCGGTCACATTACAACTTCAGTCTTGGCAACGGTATCTCGCTTCAGACTTGAAAGGCTGATAATGCCCAAAGTTTCATTCCATTACCAGTAACATACTCCCTACATCACCCATTACCTGTAACATACTCCCCACATCACCCATTACCAGTAACGTACTCCCTACATCACCCATTACCATTAACATACTCCCCACATCACCCATTACCAGTAACATACTCCCCAAATCACCCATTACCAGAAACATACTCCCCACATCACCCATTACCTGTAACATACTCCCCACATCACCCATTACCAAAAACCTTACTCCCCACATCACCCATTACCAGTAACGTACTCCCTACATCACCCATTACCAGTAACGTACTCCCTACATCACCCATTACCATTAACATACTCCCCACATCACCCAATACCTGTAACATACTCCCCACATCACCCATTACCAGTAACATACTCCCCACATCATCCATTACCAGTAACATACTCCCCACATCACCCATTACCAGTAACATACTCCCCAAATCACCCATTACCAGAAACATACTCCCCACATCACCCATTACCTGTAACATACTCCCCACATCACCCATTACCAAAAACCTTACTCCCCACATCACCCATTACAAGTAACATACTCCCCACGTCACCAATCACCAGTAACGTACTCCCCACATCACCCATTACCAATAAACATACTCCCTACATCAACCATTACCTGTAACATACTCCTGACGTCACCCATTATCAGTAACATACTCCCCACATCACCCATTACCAGTAACATACTCCCCACATCACCCATTACCAGTAACATACTCCCCACATCACCCATTACCTTTAACATACTCCTGACGTCACCCATTACCAGTAACGTACTCCCCTCATCACCCATTACTAGTAACATACTCCCTACATCACCCATTACCTGTAACATACTCCCCACATCACCCATAACCAGTAACATAATCCCCACATCACCATTACCAGTAACATACTCCCAACGTCCCCCATTACCATTAACCATACTCTCCACATCACCCATTACCAGTAACACACTCCCGACGTCACCCATTACCAGTAATATACTCCCCACGTCACCCATTATCTGTAACCACACTCCCCACATCACCCATTAACAGTAACATACTCCCCACATCACCCATTACCAGTAACCATACTCCCCACATCACCCATTACCTGTAACCACACTCCCCACATCACCCATTACCAGTAACCATACTCCCCACATCACCCATTACCAGTAACATACCCCACATCACCCTTTAACAGTAACATACTCCCCACATCACCCATTACCAATAACCATACTCCCCACATCACCCATTACCAGTAACCATACTCCCCACATCACCCATTACCAGTAACCATACTCCCCACATCACCCATTACCAGTAACCATACTCCCCACATCACCCTTTAACAGTAACATACTCCCCACATCACCCATTACCAGTAACCATACTCCCCACATCACCAATTACCAGTAACATACTCCCCACATCACCCATTAACAGTAACATACTCCCCACATCACCTATTACAAGTAACATACCCCCACATCACCCATTACTAGTAACATACTCCCTACATCACCCATTAACAGTAGCCATACTCCCCACATCATCCATTACTAGTAACAAACTCCCCACATCACCCATTACCAATAACCATACTCCCCACATCACCCATTACTAGTAACAAACTCCCCACATCACCCATTAACTGTAACATACTCCCCACATCACCTATTACCAGTAACCATACCCCCTACATCACCCATTAACAGCAACCATACTCCCCACATCATCCATTACTGGTAACAAACTCCCCACATCACCCATTTCTAGTAACAAACTCCCCACATCACCCATTACCAGTAACATACCCCCACATTACCCGTTACCAGGAACCTTACTCCCCACATCACCCATTACCAAAAACCTTACTCCCCACATCATTCATTACCAGTAATATAATCCCCACATCACCATTACCAGTAACATACTCCCCACATCACCCATTACCAGTAACATACTCCCCACATCACCCATTACCAGTAACATACCCCCACATCACCCGTTACCAGGAACCTTACTCCCCACATCACCCATTACCAAAAACCTTACTCCCCACATCATCCATTACCAGTAACATACTCCCCACATCACCATTACCAGTAACATACTCCCCGCATCACCCATTACCAGTAACCATACTCCTCACATCACCCATTACCAGTAACTGTACTCCCCACATTACGCATTACCAGTTACATAATCCCCACATCACCATTACCAGTAACATACTCCCCACATCACCTATCACAAGTAACCATACTCCCCACATCGCCTATCACAAGTAACCATACTCCACACAACACCTATCACAAGTAACCATACTCCCCACATCACCTATCACAAGTAACCATAGTCCCCACATCATCTATCACAAGTAACCATACTCCCCACATCATCTATCACAAGTAATCATACTCCCCACAACACCTATCACAAGTAACCATACTCCCCACAACACCTATCACAAGTAACCATACTCCCCACATCATCTATCACAAGTAACCATACTCCCCACATCACCTATCACAAGTAACCATACTCCCCACAACACCTATCACAAGTAACCATACTCCCCACATCACCTATCACAAGTAACCATACTCCTCACAACACCTATACGTCTATATCATAGTGGTTACTAGTTTCTGCTCTGTTGGTTTAAAATATCAGACCACAGTCTTCACATTTAGCCGATATATTGAAAGCGAGTACATATGCTGTGATACTGAACACCAATTTTGTTTAAAGATCATCATTCACCATGTGTAATAGTATATCAATAGTGTACACTATACTTACATCAAATTATACAGGAAAGAATAATTTTCAAATCAAATATTTACTGTCTGAACTTAATTGTTTTCGGATTGGTAATAGACGCTTACTCCTTCACGTTTGAATTTTCAAAAGCAAACATTTTGTACACCTAATGTTACAGATCCATGATGTCCGTTTATGAAATATTGAAAACCTTTCATATGCCTAATTCAAATACTTACACGCAGCTAATACCCACAATACACTATTAGCAATGGATGGTCGAATAACACACCGGAAGTGACTACACACAAAATTATTGTCAATAATGACTTCTTTGTAATGAAAAAGTGTTACAATTATATTAATGATGAACCTGATTGTAAATTGTTTTGATAAGTTTTAAATTTTGTGTTTTAGTTTCTTGATTGTCTGAATTTTTCTTTATCCGAAATATTGTGAGATAGGTTGTCAGCAATGTCTAATATCGATGTTTTACTGCCTTGTCAAGAATAACTTTGGCTGCGCGGCAACCCGGACAAAACTCATTCCTAAGCATTAAACAATGGACACAGAAACACTGATATTTCCATCCCTTTGTCATGAAATAGTTTAGTTCCACAAAATACAGTTTTGATGTGTTGAGGGGGAGGGGGGTGTGAAAGAGGGAGGAGGGAGGTGTCATGAACCTTCACTTAAACAACAGAAAAAAACTTTTGTTCTATTATTCGAATTTTTGAATTAGTGAATATGTAATAACAACAGAATGGCAATGTTGAAATACCCTCCCTAACATAGAACGAATTATAAGTGATCTCTTCACAATTCGCCATTTCCAATTGACCTACCCGAAATAAAATATCCGCGGATTTCTGGTTCAGAGTTAGATGAAGGTAACACTTTTTTTCTTTTGATTACTTCATTCTCAAACACTTGGTCCCACAACGCTAATTTTTTCATTGTTAATTAGTAACTAATACATCGCTGGTATAGTAAGTCACTGATTACCTGAAAACAATAGCAATGAAGAAGATGTATATATATATATTGTAATGGTACTTACCTACATGCATTTTATGTACTCCTTTATATACGTTGTCTACGCACGAGCTCGTGGCATTTAACACGCGTCCTAGCATCGCAAATTTGAGGTGAAACTCTCGAAGTAATTGACGTTTCATTTTTTTTTCATCTATGTACCAGACACAGAGAGTACTGCGGTCAAATCGCGTGTCTGTATACACGTAACACAAATATAAGTAATATCTCATTTAAAGAGCGACTCACTATCTCTAGTTAATATCCCTTAGTTTATTCAAAATACTAGATCTGTTGTAGTACATTCTTTACTGCTGGAATAACCATCGCATGGTTACCATCGTGGCACTGAGGTTACCATCGTGATACAGGGGTTATTATCGTGGCACTGAGGTTTGCACAAAGGTTACCATCGTGGCACTGAGGTTACCATCGTGGCACTGGGGTTACCATCGTGGCACTGAGGTTACCATCGTGGCACTGAGGTTACCATCGTGGCACTGATGTTACTATCGTGGCGCTGAGGTTACTATCATGGTACTGGGGCTACCATCATACTATCGTGAAACCGGAGTTACCATGCTGGGGTTACTATCGTTATACTAAGGTATTAACATCGTGATACCATGGTAATCATCGTGATACTTGGGTTACCATCGTAATACCGGGGTAACCATCGTAATACCGGTGTTACCATCGTGATACTGAGGTTACTATCGTGATACTAAGGTATTACCATCGTGATACCAGGGTAACCATCAACAGCATACATTGAAATGTTTGTTTTAATCAATAAATCATAACAATGATAGAATCAATACCGTAACTTTATATTCATTTCACGATAATGGAAAGTAAGAAGGACGAAGTCCAAGGTTTGTATTCTTAATGTGATAATCTATCAGTCTATCTGTTATAAACACATATAACCATCAGGAAGGCGTGATAATACATACGTGGAATGATGACCAACTTACAATAATGACAGTGTTCAGCTGTTCAGTGGTTGGTTGGTGCCATTTCTACTTTTTCGTTTTTTCCATTGTTCAATACACGAAAAGCAAAACTGGTACTTATCATTCATCAGAGATTGCAGACCAAACACGAGTGTAAACGAGAAAGATGAATGGGGGTAAATCTACATCTACAGCTTTAGGGAGCAAACATTATTGGTCGGAAGGGAAAACATCATCAGCTGGGAATCAAACACTTCTAAAATAATTATCGCAAGGTGCATTATGGTACGTGGTAAGGAACTTCAGCTCTGATAGAGATCGCATCTGTGACTGTTATTTAACACGTAAGACGTCTACTTTGACCGAAATCAAGTACTTCTTATCCATGCTGGGCAACATTGAATGATTACTGATAAAAAACCCTTGGGTGTTCATTGTTTAACGGTTTGATCCAGAGCGTTTTTTTTTTTTTTTTTGGCAAGAAAAGTTATAATTATATACAATATCATTTTCACTTTATGTCCGTCATTTACACACCCACGTTAAGCCTGCGTACTTCACTTCATTAACAAAATATGTGGTTGCACGTGGATTCTGGACAGTACTTGTTTACATATTCTGCTCGAGACATATAACCACTTCCGTTTTAAACACTCTAACTTCTGGCCACACACTGAACCTATTGACTTGAGTTTTCAGTATGTCAACAAGGTACAATTGTCTGTTGTATTGAGAGCTCGGATAGTATGTATCGAGGAGATGTCTCGAAGTAATACACAAGCATCGTGTTGGCGGGAATATGTCTGTCTCAAACGTTTAATGGCTGCAATTTTCAATAAAAGACCTGTTTTTCTTTATTTAAATCAAACAGGATGATAGAAAGAAATACTATTATTCATTAACATGGTCACATCATATAACTTAACCGGAAGTGGTGTTAGAACCACTTCCGGCGAATCCTTACATTTACACTGTTGTCTGTGGTCACCACCCGTAGTCTCGTAGTATCCATGTCCACCAGGGACTTCAGTGTTGGTCTTGACTGTCATTCCGGCATAATTTCGCTTCCGCTCACTTACTCTTTCAGGGATATATATAAAGAGAGAGAACTGTATGTCGCTACATAGTGTAAAATGCTTGTCAACTTTTGATTTGGTGAAGATTTGATTAACAAATAAGACCAAAATTAGAGAGCCTTATCTAACTGGCAAAATATTGGGACTTTGTTCCGGTCCTATGTCACCTGAAATTATCATACTAACTTAAAGAATATTTTTCACACCACTGGAAATATTCTTTTCATCTTATACCAAATATTCTGGAACTGATAGCGCTGTTGGTTAGAAGGTTTGTGGTTCGAAGCTCCCTACCTGTGGCGTTTTGTATTTCTCGGAAGCTGAGAAACTGTGCTGACATGGGTGTTTTTGTAGGCATGGCAATTTACCCCAATTGCTTTAAATGTCACGCGACGTGCTTCCCGTATGTTGTTCAGTAAGGTAACCACCAGCTGTTACAGCTGTTCTAAATGATCCAGGCTGTTCAAGCGGCGACACACCAAACAAAATACACCAAATAGCAGATCTTTTTATCATTTCAGATTCTTGACTAATCTTAAGATTCTGAAAACAGCTCTCCCGATTTTACCTGGGAATCTTCATCATAGATTCTGTAAGCAGATCTCCTGATTTTATTTAGTTATACTCACCATAAATTTTGAAAGCAGATCTCCCGATTATTTCTGGGAATCTTCACCATAGCTTCCGTAATCAGACCTCCCTGTTTTATCTGTAATTCTTCATCATAGATTCTGTAAGCAGATCTCCCGATTTTATCTAGAAATGTTCACCATAAATTCTGTAAGCAGATCTCCCGATTTTATCTAGAAATCTTATCATAAATTCTGTGAGCAGATCTCCCGATTTTATCTAGAAATCTTATCATAAATTCTGTGAGCAGATCTCCCGGTTTTATCTAGAAATGTTCAACATAGATTCTGAAAGCAGATCTCCCGATTATTTCTGGGAATCTTCACCATAGCTTCCGTAATCAGATCTCCCTGTTTTATCTGTAAATCTTCATCATGGATTCTGTAAGCAGATCTCCTGATTTTATTTAGTTATACTCACCATAAATTTTGAAAGCAGATCTCCCGATTATTTCTGGGAATCTTCACCATAGCTTCCGTAATCAGACCTCCCTGTTTTATCTGTAATTCTTCATCATAGATTCTGTAAGCAGATCTCCCGGTTTTATCTAGAAATCTTATCATAAATTCTGTGAGCAGATCTCCCGATTTTATCTAGAAATCTTATCATAAATTCTGTGAGCAGATCTCCCGATTTTATCTAGAAATCTTATCATAAATTCTGTAAGCAGATCTCCCGATTTTATCTAGAAATCTTATCATAAATTCTGTGAGCAGATCTCCCGATTTTATCTAGAAATCTTATCATAAATTCTGTAAGCAGATCTCCCGATTTTATCTAGAAATCTTATCATAAATTCTGTGAGCAGATCTCCCGATTTTATCTAGAAATGTTCAACATAGATTCTGAAAGCAGATCTCCCGATTATTTCTGGGAATCTTTACCATAGCTTCCGTAATCAGATCTCCCTGTTTTATCTGTAAATCTTCATCATGGATTCTGTAAGCAGATCTCCCGATTTTATCTAGAAATGTTCACCATAAATTCTGTAAGCAGATCTCCCGATTTTATCTAGAAATCTTATCGTAAATTCTGTGAGCAGATCTCCCGATTTTCTCAAGAAATCCTCATAATAGATTCTGTAAGCAAATCTCCCGATTTCACCATAAACGATTCTTAAGGCAAATTTCCAATTTCATCTGAGAATCTATAAGACTGATTCTGCAAGAAAAAAGTGTTATTTATATGCCGTTTGCCATAGAATCTAAGGAAATGAAACTTTATTTAAGCTTTTTATGATAGATTTAACAAGCAAACGCTTATATATATATTGCGTGTATGTTAATACACAATTCCAAATTCAAAATAGATCATAGGTCATAGGTCATCCGGAGACAAGGGAAGTTTGCTCTGCACGTGGCCGGAAATCTTTACCCGATAATGTTCCGAATGTTCTTCGAATGCTATCCTCCTTTTCACACATCCTGTTTCCGGTTTCCAAGCCTCAAGATCGTACATTGCATCACCTAAATATTTGATGAATTACTGTGAATCTTTTGTGATTTGATTTATGATATCATTCATTAAGTTGAATCAATAATTTCAAAGAAATGGAAACCACGACAAACCATTTTTGGTCACTCTTTGACCTTTCTCTTAATGACGCAGCAACTTGGCAGCACTCGTGGAAGTTCACGTGAGACACTAGTTTAATAAAATCCACCTTTCGTTTTTATAACGTCAAATGTAAGTGGAAACCTTCCTATCTATTTGTGAAAAAAATCCATGAAGAATTTCATTCTGGAAGCAATTAAAATTACGCAGAAGTACATGTACCTGGAAAATGAACTATCTTCACTGATGAATTTGTCGAAGTTATTTACTCTTTTGAATGTATATATCTAATAAGAAATAAAAACATTCTATATACAGTAAAATAGTTAATCATTATGATCTAACTGAACACGTATGTATGTACTTAAGGAGACTGGTATACGTATACCAGGCTGGCGTAATACTCTTGTAAGTAAAATAGTATATTGAGTATATATATTACGTGCACGATTTTAAGAAAAAAAAACCTGCTATACTTGATGAACCGTACTTACAATCCTAGTGTTACCAGTGTCACGATTTAGTGCTGTTATTTAAATACTTGAGTCACACACGAATACCTATTCTCTGATTTGCTCTCTTTATATTCTGATTGGCGTATGGCCCTACATAGCATAATTTTCACAAGCTATCCACCAAAGTACAATGTACGATAATTTTTATAAAAAATTTCATTACAACTTCAACGATTGCACTATGCTAAATCACAATAATTCTGGAGATTTTTTCCACAACACTTCCCTGGTTTTAACAATTTTCCAGAAAAAAAAAGAAAAATGTACATCTTAATCATGTGATGTTTATTTGTAATGTGTAATTCATAATCAAAAATCATTTTACTATACGGTATTGTCAGTTTCCCCAAATAGATATGATAAAACTAATAAACAAATAGTGTGCCAGTTTATAACATTACAATTACTATCAGCTAATACTGAAGTCATATAAGTGTCAAATGGTATTTTACATCCGGAAGTAAGCTACACACTTGCCTTGGTTACTTTGGTGAATCTGGGCATGCGCAAGTTTGATGAATCATTAAAATTCTCACTATTTAGAGGTCGCGGAGACCTGCGAAATTACGCAGAGATAAATTAAATGTCTAGCACATTGCGCCATTCATAACATCGTGGATTGTTTATAGAGATAACACACAGGTAAGTATTTGTTATGTTTTATTTGGTGATAAAGATTTTTTTTCTCTAGTCGCCATTTCCATCCTAGGCAAGTCAGTTGCTTTAAATTTAATTAATTCTAAATTTCTTTAGACTATAAACATCTCCGTCTGAAGATTTTAAAATCAGAGTTGAATGTCCGACTACACCAATGATAACCTCTATGTGTACTGTAACTGACATTTGTTAACAAGATATCGTTTAAACTGACGAACAAGTAGCTTGTCAGATAGTGATGGAAATCGCTAGTCTTATACAGATATCAATACTCAATTTCTATCGGACATTCCATGTGAAACGAACACTTTTATTGAAACTGAATACGGCTGATTTTCATTTGTTCTTTTAAAAATATAGAAAAATTTCCCTGAAAGAAATACTCCATGAAGAAAGAGGATTCTGCGCGATAGTACAAATATATTCTATTTTGAAAAAGAATATTGAAAAAAAAGACGGTAACTGTCAATATTTTAGAGAATGTGTTGAACTCAGAACAAAAATTCAAGGTGCATTCAGCATCTATTTCTCATGGAAATATCGAATTGTTCCTGGCATTTAATTTGATTTTTAAAAAAAAATGTTTGTGGCCATGAAATACTACTGCTGTCTCCATGACTTTTTGTCATTATTAAATTGTCCATGTTTTCTACTTTCTTTGTCTTTGGTATGTTCACATTCTTTGTTAAAATATACTCTTACGAATCTTGATGATACCAAAAACACGGAGAAGTAGAGAATTCATTCTCTGTATAAAACACGAGTTTACTACACGTGTCTGTGTGAGTAATGACAGATATCTGTATACTATCACAACACATTGTTTGTTTATTGTTGATGAAAACAATGACGTATTTGTTTGGCTAAGTAAACCATGCCATTTCCCTAGCTTTACAAAATATCGATACAAATAGTTTCTTTCCGAGTATAAGGAAATTTTCACATAATGTATAAATATCAGTGCATATATATAATATCGTCATGTGTAAAAAGAGTAGTGATGAACAATTCCAGATATAGAAACTGACTAGGTATATACACGGAAGGTTTACGTGAATTGCACCTGAAGTTTTTAACTGTTGCGTCATAATTATTTATTACTGCCTCTGTCAGAGGGCGGTTAAAGGCCTTATCATCTTAATCGATTTTCAGCAATTAAGGCCTTTTGTAACGATACACATGTATATATATATATATATATCACTGACAAATCCTACATAGAAGAGACAGCCATGAGGAATTTTAGTTCATCAAGTTCTAAAATACCTATATTTGTATTGAAAAGTGTTTTCATTTCTGTGTCGTCAGTGGATTTTTCATAAATGTTCATCTCTATTTTGAAATGTTAACAAAATATTAAGATACCCAAGGCATAAAGAGATAACATCACTTCATTTTCCTGATCGTTCCTTAATTTTCACTGTGAATTATTATCGGCTTGGCTTTATCTTAAAGTGTGCGTTATAAAAACACATATCCTCTTTGTCCTGGCCGAATATTAAACATAAAGGAATTCATATAAAATTTAAGTTCATTTTCACATTTCTGTAAATGTAATATCACTGAATTCTTGAATAATTACTCATGATATCTATCACCTATTTTAGATAAGTATTTATGATCAGAAACTTGTCATATTTATTGAAGATCAATAAAGACTTTTGGTAGGAGTGCCTCTTACACACTCTATCCCTGATTTTCTTACAAGATACCTAAGACATACGCCGGGTATGTAACGGTATTGAATAATAATACGCACTCCGAGAATGTTTTAATGGTATTCAGAAAATGTCTGGTATGTGTTCGTCACCTTTCTAACATCTTGACTGGAATATTTTTTATTTATATTGTAGAAATCTTCTATTGATACTCTCTGCGTATTAAAAAAACCTTTATAAAAATACACACTTTAATTTCCACATAGATGTATCACCGTAAACATTACTTAGTAATCAGAAATCGCGAAAAACTTTTTAATTTTTAAGGTACATTTTTCTAGAGAAAATAAACAGTAGATATATATTATTCAGTTTGTACTAGTTTCGATATCGATGTGTTATCTAGAAACTCCTTTTTTCAACTTTAGTCGTTTTACCTATAAAACACCACATAAAGTGCGACACTGAAGTACTTAAAGACAAAGTATATGTTACGGAAATTGAAAGTAATTGATATTGATATTTTTTTTAAAACAGATTCTTTGACGACAGGAGATAAAACAAGAAATGCCACGGACAAAGTGTTGTCCTGTTGTCCTCGTTTTGTTGACCGGAATTGTCGCCATCTTGGCACAGCAGAGATGTCCGAGCGAACTTTGCCGTTGTGAGAGAGGACATCCGGGCAAAGGTCGCATAATCAACTGTCGGTCACGTGGCCTGAGTAGAATACCCCACTTTATGCCTTCGGATGAACTATTCTACGAACTCACGCTAGCCAACCAGGTTAACTGTGACCGTTGCAACAACTTCACGAGCATACTCAAGGATGCATTTAAAGGATTAAAGATAAAAGTTTTACGTGTGGACAACGTCAATTTGGATTCTGTTGACCCTCATGCTTTTAATGGACTATTGATGTACATTGAAGAAATTTCCATACACGGAAATGGACGCCATCCACCCCCGTACCGTGCTTTATCTACTCTGACAAACCTGAAGAAATTAACTCTGAATGGATTTCAACAAACTTCAATCACCCGTGAAAATGCAGACTTCAGTCGTTTGTCTAACTTACATGAACTTGTGCTCAAGAACATGGATATATCATATATTACGAAAGACGCTTTCAAAGGCCGGCTCCAAAAGCTCAAGAAGTTGCGAATGGAATACTTGCCACTCGGAAGCCTCCCTGATACTGGTTTGATGCCTTTGACAAATCTAGAGGAGTTAAGCATAGTATATGTCAATTTAAGACGAATTCCATTCGGAGCTTTCAGGTCTTTTAAGAAATTGAAAGTGTTGGATATGTCTCACAATGCTATTAACGACCTCGTTCCTGACTGTTTTAAAGGGATCGAGAACTCGTTGGAATACTTGGGTCTACATCTGAATCAGTTAGATGCCGGAAATATTGGTCCTTTGGCGTCACCGACCTGGAAAAAGCTGACCCAACTGAACATTGGACACAACTATCTGAAACGACTTCCACTCGGTTTGTTTTTCAATATGAGGTCGTTGGAATACCTAAATTTGGATTCGAACAGAATTACTTCGCTGCAACCAGGATCTTTTCAAGGATTGCAGAATTTGACCTATCTAGACCTTTCAGGAAATATGATCTCGTCTTTGGTGCCAGGGATGTTTCAACACACTCCCAGACTCTCGGAATTGGACTTAAGTGGCGAAAATACTCGACAGTTTAATCTCACGGCTGACGGTTTACGTGGCTTAGGAGAACCTCTAAGAAAGTTGTACTTAAGAAGTACCCCAGTTGTTGAGCCAGAGTTGTGGGGAGCAGTTCAGACTCTCTACAATATACATACACTGCAGCTTGATGGCACAAAACTCACCGAAATTCCAGACTTCCAATTCGTACACAATACCCATCTCGAGGAACTAAATCTAGAACAAAACCGATTCAGCCAACTCAATGAAAGGACATTTTACGGGTTGTCGCAGTCCTTGAAGATCCTTTATCTTCAAGGTAATCAGTTTCGGACAATTGGACGATGTGTGATGCAACAGCTGACGTCATTGGATACGTTATATCTGGGAAATAATCCGCTTGACTGCGACTGCAGACATCGCTTCTTACGGCAGTGGATTATCGATAGAATCGCAGATGACTTCCTCAATAAATATATCATCGAAAGCTACTGCAACACACCTAGCAATTACATGGGCAGGGCTCTTTGGGAAATACCGGAAGCGGAACTTGTTTGCGAGCCTGCGTATGAAGAAGAAATATGTGAAAATATTTCCACGGTCTCGACTCCACATACAACCAAACAAACTACTCTAGATCCTTTTCCGACTTTGCCGCACACCGGAAACGGGTCATCCGTGTTCCGGTTCACAAAGATCATTGAGACGGACACTGGGATACGTCTAGAATGGACGGCAGATGAGGAAATTGAGAATGGATTTAGTCTGGAGTATCAGCTCTTGGGTAAAGTATCAGAAATCAGAGCCGAAGAACTGCATAGCTCAAAACGGAACTTTCTGATATCGGGTCTCGATAAGAACACCCACTACCTCATGTGTCTTCGAGTAAAGCCAAAACACAGAGAAACTCAGGAAAAAGAACAACGGACTTGTATTGCTGTTAGAACACTTCCGTGAAAAGTTTTGTGTAAATACTAACACTTACATGAAACTGACTTTGAAGATACGAAACCATGGCGCCGCATGGATTAAAAACTGATATTAAATATATTTACATCATACCAATAAGAACACTAACTATCAATAAGGTAGCTACAATAACAAAAGTTGGACAAATTTCTTAATTTGAAATAAGTAATAAGAAATATTTTGTAGACATATTTTTTCAAAGTTTTCTTGCTATAATAATATCAGAATACCGTTGATGCTGTCCACACCAGTGATATAGATAGAAATAATGTTTTTGTGTACATTTTGAATAATTCTTTTGTTTCATCTCGAAATTTCTTTGATGAGAAATATACTTAACCAGAATTTTTCTTTTACGAACAATTTCACCATATATTTCGTATTAAGCAATTATGTGAAGAGAACCCAAAGTACCCAATTGATTGAAACGGATACCTCATATTGTTTTATGTCTGGGGAAAATCGAGACCCGGTGGTTATGATCTTGGCTACATCATGTATAGTGTGACATTGTAATGTAACGTTGTAAAAAAGAATTTGTACATATGATGTTGTAAATAATTGCCATTCACTTAATTATATTATTAACTTATTGAAATGTCGCTATCTCGAATACCTCGCTTATCTCGAAATAATTGTCTCTAAGCCGTTTGTTACTTGTACCTTTTTCTGTGATAAAATGAACTTGTGATATATGTAAATTATTGTAACGTCTTGAAGATTGATTAAACGTGGATAAAGATCAATCTTTTGCCTCCATTATAATTTCATATTCAAACAGATTTATACTTATTAAATCTATGATAGTTCATACATTTTCAGCGGCTAGACAGAACTTTCAGCAATTTAATTTCACAATACCATACGAACAGAGAAGATTGTAAAATACTATAGATATAAGCAGAAGAGAAAAAAGGGGGGAAAAAAACAAAAAAACACATGGAAATTTCCTGTTTACAAAAATAAAGAGTTCAATTGTGGCAATTTTAAATAACGTCTTGTTGAAAATCAATAACTCCAGTACGATACAAACATACGTGTATCACTGAGTGGGTTCAATTGATATCAATTATCGGTAAGTGTGGGCAATATTTAGGACTATGAACAATGAAAAATAACACTTAAATTTCCAACTTTGTATTATTTATATATATCATACCGTGATTGGTTTTAACATTACTCATAAATGATTCTTTTTACGTCTTCGACATCACGCGATTCGTTGATTTAGGTTTTGTGACGCAGGCCAATGATAACGCCGTGACCCATGCCACACGCCAACTTCCGGCGTGGTTTCTAGCGATCAACGCTCGTTTATTCCGTGCACGGAAACAAACCAAAGTATTTCGGAAACATACAATGACCAAAATCTCATTGTCGTGCGGGGAATGTAATGAACGTCGTGTGTGTGTGAGGTACTAAATGTGGGACACCACTTGAACACATTAAAGTCAAATCTCTGTGTCTATAAAGTGATGTTTTCGTTTAGTCATGAACCAGTCGAGTTTGACAATGCATACAGTGTAATATCAAAGAATGAAATACGACATGACGTTGAAATTTAAGTATCTTAGGTCAAGAATTTGAACATTGCGTATTTAGTTATCTGTATAATTTCCTTCACAAAATAGCATCACCTAGTGATTAATTGTTATCAATTGTGACAAAGATAAAGTCGCGAGTTTTTTGGTAGCAGGAAAGCGTCCGACCGGTTCTTGTATCAATGTCCTCTTTCAGAAATTACTAAATCTAGAATGTGCTAACCTTTGGATTGAAGACATAAGTAACAGAAAACCAAAAAAATCTAATTCGGAACCTATATAAACCCGGGGCACTCGAAGGTGCTATCCTTTGTCCTCTTTTCTTTTATCGCAACCGACATAAACTCTATGGTATCACCGACGGCACGTAACTTTATATTGCAGTGGACAATATTCAGACATTGACATAAATTAATTTATAATCCCGTCAGTGGCTGGTAGACTTAAACACATATAAAACAGAACCTATTGTGAGAAGTAGGGAAAAAACCCAATAGTCCAATCTGACACACGGACAAAGTACCTATTGTGAGAAGTAGGGAAAAAACCCCAATAGTCCAATCTGACACACGGACAAAGTACCTATTGAAAACATATCATTACGTAAGTAATTTGCAATGCATTTATTCTCAAAAAGGTTATTGAGCAGGTCAAGTTAGTTTCATCATGTCCGAAAACTATCAAGTCAACATTATATGACTATTCAAATGAAGCTTGGGTAAAGGACCTATGTAGGAGACGGGAAAGAACGTCCCTTTTGTATCTCACTTCAAGTCGTTAGGAACGACTAATTGTGGGCCACCCCTTGAAGGTCAGGGAATGTTTTTCTAATGTCTTCATATTAAGGAACATAAGAGAGGCTGCTGTATTACATAGCATTAACACAGGAAGGCGACCAATTAGTTGTCTTTGTTATTGTTTTCTTCCATGTATTCTACTAAGGAAACAATGAGGAGCGAAAACTGATCTGTTACTGTAGCAACACTTGGGCTATGCATTTTTTTGTCTTACATGTCTGCATCTTTTTCTGTGTTTTCTGTCTGCTGTTTCTGCCTGTGCTTCATTTCCAAACTTGTATCTTGACACCCGTCCTCATGTGACCCTATTCTGATTAAGAGTTTATGCCCTTAGTTTCACTCTGTTTAACTTCACAGCCGAAGGGGGCCGAGAATACTGACCCTATTTTGTTATATACGTGGGGGAGAATTGAGAGATATAAAGAGTATAGAAGTCCTAGGTCCTGTGTTGTTTGATAAAGAGCAGACAAGTATATATTAATCCTAGGCTCTGTGTTGCTTGATAAAGAGCAGACAAGAGTATAGAAGTCCTAGGCTCTGTGTTGTTTGATAAAGAGCAGACAAGAGTATAGATGTCCTAGGCTCTGTGTTGTTTGATAAAGAGCAGACAAGAGTATAGATGTCATAGGCTCTGTGTTGTTTGATAAAGACCAGACAAGAGTAAAGATGTCCTAGGCTCTGTGTTGTTTGATAAAGACCAGACAAGAGTAAAGATGTCCTAGGCTCTGTGTTGTTTGATAAAGAACAGACAAGAGTATAGAAGTCCTAGGCTCTGTGTTGTTTGATAAAGAGCAGACAAAATTACAGAAGTCTCCGTTTATGTGTTGGTTGATGAAGAGCAGACAAGAGTATAGATGTTCTAGGCTCTGTGTTGTTTGATAAAGAGCAGACAAGAGTATAGATGTCCTAGGCTCTGTGTTGTTTGATAAAGAGCAGACAAGAGTATATTAATCCTAGGCTCTGTGTTGTTTGATAAAGAGCAGACAAAATTACAGATGGCCTAGGCTCTGTGTTGTTTGATAAAGAGCAGACAAGAGTAAAGATGTCCTAGGCTCTGTGTTGTTTGATAAAGAACAGACAAGAGTATAGAAGTCCTAGGCTCTGTGTTGTTTGATAAAGAGCAGACAAAATTACAGAAGTCTCCGTTTATGTGTTGGTTGATGAAGAGCAGACAAGAGTATAGATGTTCTAGGCTCTGTGTTGTTTGATAAAGAGCAGACAAGAGTACAGATGTCCTTGGCTCTGTGTTGTTTGATAAAGAGCAGACAAGAGTATAGATGTCCTAGGCTCTGTGTTGTTTGATAAAGAGCAGACAAGAGTATATTAATCCTAGGCTCTGTGTTGTTTGATAAAGAGCAGACAAAATTACAGATGGCCTAGGCTCTGTGTTGTTTGATAAAGAGCAGACAAAATTACAGAAGTCTTCGTTTATGTGTTGTTTGATAGAGAGCAGACAAGAGTATAGAAGTCCAGGTTATGTGTTGTTTCACAGCGAGCAAATAAGAGTACAAAAATCCTGTTCCGAGAGTTTTATCATCTATATATATCTTCTTTTACGTTTTTTTTTTTTACTTTTAGGGAAGTCATGCTATGAAGTCCAGATTATGACATTTTAGTGTGGTGCTACCAAAACAGTTCACACTGTCATCATCTTCATATGAGCTTTAAAAGAACATGGGCTCGTGTCATCCGCTAGGTGGCGTGCGTATATATGGTGACATATCAGACAATAAAGGAGATTAGGTGAGAGGGAACCCTAGCAATTTAACCATGTAGACTCATTTACTTTGGTTTTTATTTTACGTATTCTGACGCTCTGGACAGCAAAATCTCCTTTCCTACTATATCCTATCTTGGTGACACACTTTTTGTTTGTATGTGAAAAGCACCGACTGACATGATGTTAAATAATGTTAAATAAAACAATGAAAATTTCACCTCCGGAAAGGCCCTTTGCTCCTGTATCCGCATAGCATATCACAAGGATCAGTTTCCGAATTTCTAAGTATAACCAGTCTTCATTCGAGGATTATGTCAAATAATCATCATCCTTGATGTGTGCTGTGTGTATCCTTTACGTGAGTATATAAGTAAATAATGAACTAAAATACCAAATCTCTCTTAATATAACATAATCTTGCATACCATGTTTTAATCAATTTAAATGGTCACATTTATTGGGCGAGTGCACCTCCTTTTCTATTTTTGACTTGTATTTCTGCCAGTTTTAAATTTCCGCAGTCACTTCCCGACTCTTGGGCCTTTAGCATCATTGACCTACAATGAAAAAGCTATGTGATACTGTTTAATGCATTGTTTAACTACATTGTATTGAGAGGCATTATTAACATTTGTATTTTATGTAGCTTCACTAAAAACAGATAAACGTACTGTTTTTTTAATACTGCATCTTTGCGTGTCATCTACACCACCGTATAGACTGCATTAAAATTTTTGTTGAACCTAATTTGAATGAATACTTATTCACCATCGTAAACTCCACTTGTATATTTGTTCAATGTGTTTTTTTTTTTTTTTTTTTTTGTTGTTTTAGGGAAATATAAATTTATATGTATTAGATATTATTTCACAAACGTGCAATGTACGAGTATGCATCTGTGAATTAAGATAAAACAAAAAACAAAAAAAGCTGATTTTTAAAGCAAATTGACAAAGTCATTTATTTCATATCATCAAACACTACATTTACACATTTTGATTTATCGTTGAATGTCAACTTCAAAACCACAGGAAACAGCTATATAAAATCTGAAATTAGAACTAGGTACTGTAGAGCCTAAAGAACAAATAAAACTGAATCATACCACTACTTCGTCCTTCTGGGATTCGTTAGTGATGCCGAAAGCCTGGGAGACAAACGAGGCCCCAGAAGTAAACTAAAATTGATAGAAAGTCAAAATCTATACAGATTAGGAAGTGCATAACCATCATAATTTAATATATTTCGTTATTTCCATATGTCATATGATGATAGAGTCATGAATGGAATAGAAGAGAACCAGGCACTGATCGAAGAGAAATAACTCGATGCTTAATCTTTGTTAAAAAAATCCCTGGTAGACAGTATTACAAAGTTACATGGATACGATTAAAGATTAATAAGAACCAAAAACATATTGTATAAAATAAGTTTGATAGACATGTTTGTACTAGAATCTGATAGAACATGACACTGTTCAGTTTGCAGGAAAATTAAAATAGACTTGAGGAATGTATTATCCAATTTTGTAAAAAAAAAAAAAAAGAGAAAAAATATTACCGTTACTTTATGTTACCGTAGGAAGGCACTTTAAGACTGGAGACATGGAAGACATTATTCTTGTACTTAGTCATGGATCTTTCTTTTCTTTTTTTTGTTCCTTCTTTCGACCATATTTTGCCATTGTTTTGCTCTACTAACTGAGTTTGAACTGCTTTCACTACTTTTACAGATTGTATAAAACAGACACATATGTATAGCACCTTTTACTTCAAATTTAAAGTTAGATACAGTAAAAGTCAAACAATGAATTAAACTGCATCATACAACTGTTTCGTCTTTCTGGGACTCATCAGTGATGCAAAGACTTAAATTTCAAGTCCAGGAGGCGAATGAGGAAAGTGATGGAAGGAAAAAATCAAAACCTACAGTGGGAGGTGCTATAGCCCTATCGTTCAATAAATCGCCAAATTTCCTTAGTTTAGAACAGAGTCAATACAGTATATATTCTGAACCGTGCCACTATTCGAACGAAATGATGATGATGATGATGATGATGATGGACTTTTCTCTTACTGAAAAAGATAGATTTAGATAGATTTACAATAGACACAAAAATTAATACATCAACATAACGTGTTGTCATAAAGCGGATGCGTCTTTCTAGGATTCGTCGGTGATGATTTGGGCCAAATGTGGAGTGGTCTGATGTGGAAATCTTGTTTACCTGGTATGGAAATCTGGTAGGCCTTTTTGTGGGAAACTGGTAGGCCGGTGGTAGAAATCTGGTAGGCCTTTTTGTGGGAAACTGGTAGGCCGGTGGTAAAAATCTGGTAGGCCTTTTTGTGGGAAACTGGTAGGCCGATAGTAGAAATTTGGTAGGCCTTTTTGTGGGAAACTGGTAGGCCGGTGGTAAAAATCTGGTAGGCCTTTTTGTGGGAAACTGGGAAGCCGATAGTAGAAATTTGGTAGGCCTTTTTTAGGGAAACTGGTAGGCCGATAGTAGAAATCTGGTAGGCCTTTTTGTGGGAAACTGGTAGGCCGGTGGTAGAAATCTGTTAGGCCTTTTTGTGGGAAACTGGTAGGCCGGTGGTAAAAATCTGATAGGCCTTTTTGTTGGAAACTGGTAAGCCGATAGTAGAAATCTGGTAGGCCTTTTTGTGGGAAACTGGTAGGCCGGTGGTAAAAGTCTGGTAGGCCTTTTTGTTGGAAACTGGTTAGCCGATAGTAGAAATCTGGTAGGCCTTTTTGTGGGAAACTGGTAGGCCGGTGGTAGAAATCTGGTAGGCCTTTTTGTGGGAAACTGGTAGGCCGGTGGTAAAAATCTGGTAGGCCTTTTTGTGGGAAACTGGTAGGCCGATAGAAGAAATTTGGTAGGCCTTTTTGTTGGAAACTGGTAGGCCGATAGTAGAAATCTGGTAAGCCTTTTTGTTGGTAACTGGTAGGCAGGTGGTAGAAATCTGGAAGGCCTTTTTGTGGGAAACTGTTCGGTTGAGATAGAAATAACTGAATTGGAAATCTTGCATAAATGAAGTGGAAGTACTGTTTACCTGTTGTGGAAATCTGGTAGGTTTTTAATGGATTTGTTGTAGGAATACAGGCATATAGTGGAAATATCATATACCTCAATAAATAAATTTCATATTATGCATCATCCTGCTGAATGATTTGGATTATTGATTGGCTCATCGCCCTTCTAAGAATGTTTTACTTTTAAAGTTAATTTGGTGATGATTTATCATTGACAATGTTTTTTTTCGGGAAGTAGTCTTTACACGTGTTTTCAATAGACATTATAACAATGAGATATATCATGTTGGTATTTGTCATGTAAATTTTGATAAAAAGCCTAGTTTTTGCATTAGTATCATATTTCTTTCGATGAATAGCAAATGAAAGTTAAACTAGAATGATAAAAGATTGATATATTTATAGTTGGAAATATGAACAAGGGAACTTACTCATTCACCAGATAGAAAATATGTAGTTATTGTTTAAAATCATTGACTTGTGAAATTACCCAAATGCTTGCTTCTGTGATACTTGAAGTTACGATTGTAATGCGAACATCGAAAAAAGAATTTCTTCACAAAGAGGTGCAGTATCACATTTGTAAAATGCAAATACATGTATATCATATGAGCTAAATACATTGTACCAGGAAGTTACAAGTAAGTGTTAAATTCCTGGAGAGATTGTGAACCAGGACACTATGCATTTTATTGATACGCATTATTTTGAACGACGGGAAATATTTTATTCCATGATGAAATTAAGCTCTCTGTACAAAAATTAAAATCAAATTTGCAGATAAAAAAAATTGCTTGTGAAAATATACAGTGAATCTTGATAATGTTAGTAATACTGTAACTGTATTCATATAGATAGATTCTGACGATGTCTCCTAACGGCCTAATACATTGTACGCTTTTGGTCTGTAAATACAAAAGCAGACATCCATCTCGTATTTATTTATTTATAAAGATATTAGTAAAAGCGAGAGAGAAAAAAAGAGAAGAAAATCTGTAAAGCAATGTTTCACTTTTATAATCGGCAGATCCTCAGTTCTGTCACGGTGTTGTTATAGCATAATGATGTTAAATCAAAATGGACTAAAACCCACATAATTCGGACAGGAAGTTACATAATATTACTTGTCGTAATTCTTATTTAACATTTCAATACAGACCCCAAATAAGTTTTGCAAGTTTTTAAAGTTGAATCACAGGAATGCGTCTGTGTGTTCAAAATGTTTGGGATGGGAATATTGCGAGTAACATAGTGTGTTTGTTATAGATTATTCCTGATACTGTTTGTACGCTGTTTGAACAATGTCATTTTGAATATAACTATGTTTTAGGCGTGGAGTAACTTCCCGTACAAAAGGAAAAGAAAGCTCTAAAATACACGACCCCTAACCTGTTTTAATTAACACACCAATCAGTTATTAGCACGAGTATTAAGACAAGCTTTTGCGATGATCTCTTGGCCAACGTACATACATCCACTTTGAAAAAATAATTATGAGACATATGACTTTACATACACAAAACCATACCTCAAAGACTCCACAACATCGTAAGACATAAATTTACTAAAACTACAGCTTCCGATTTACAAATATTTTGAGCATTTCACAGAATGCGACGCTCACCACCAGCAGTCATCACAAAATGCTTCAACAATAATTAGTTTTGGATAGACAATTTCATTTCCAAATTGATTTTATTTGCACGCTACTTATGGACTAAACTCGTTCATATATGCAACAGGAGCAGATTGCCTTTGGATTGCATGAAAATTAAAAGACGACCAAAACAAACTTCAGTCACTTTAGATCTCATATCTCAAATTATCAGATATCTTCTTGGAAAAGGTTTCACCTCATAATTTCACGAGATATAGATGTTTTATTAAAATAGACAAGTATAATACTGTAGCCGCAGCTGACCTCTCTGACTTGTCATTTTTACTCATTTCTATAATAGCATAGAACATAATTTTCGTAAGAACCGATACTTAAAGATGTTAAGTGAATTCATGGTGAGGGTCAATTATTGCTCAATATTTAAGGATTGACAGGTTTTGTTGATGGAAGAAAACCAGATTTCCCTGCAGAGGCCCTATGTAGGCCTCGAACCCGCGAACCAGAGGTGGAAAGCAACTGGGGAGGAAGGTCAGACGCCTTTACAACTCAACAAAAAAGAAGGCTGAAAAAGTATATGAAACAAGTACTAATTGTAAGGAGAACGTTACATAAGTCCCCCAAACTACCCCTAATTCCATCCTCGGTACTCGGCTGATACACTCGTTCTGAAGATTACAAAGGAGCGACATCCAACTGCATAGCCATTACAATATACCGTTGTGTGACCTCGAGATTCGATTGGTGTACATTAAGTAATCAAACTAGTCTTTCCGTCTTGTCCATAAGATGTCGCACATGGAACCTTCACTTTTGCCACGACACATCTCAAGGTTGCAGAGAGAGAAAGTTAGCCATGCCTACACTATACCAGAGAGGCAGTCATGCTTGACTCCAGTAAACCAGTGGCCATTCTGCAGAATCTAGCATACGACTCCGGACAATAGAAAGCTGTTACCCATACAAAGTGATTATCAACATATTTGCAAATGTTGGAAAAGCCTTGACATGTACCATAAACAATAATATTTTTGAAAGACTGATTGCTACGTTGTGTACTTTATATTAGGCCGCACATATCAATATTCATCCATATTGGACAAGGTTTAACTTTCACTTCCTGTTGCGGCCATCTTGGATTCTCGAAAAATCTTGACATGTAATGCTGTAACTAATCTGAGTCTCTGGCCGCAATATTTGATGTCCGATCGAAAAAAGGAATAGCCGAAAGCGGTGGGAGAATAAAAATAATACATAAGTATTTATATACTAAAGTTGACTTTTAAAGTAATGACCTTAGTGACTATAAAACAAATGACACGAATGCATGTTAACAAAATTAGATAATCTGATCACACGGGGGAGATTTACTTGCTGAAATATTTGCCATTAAATTTCAATGTCTATGTCCTCTTTCGGCAAGGCCGCCATTTTGTTTAAAATTCCACATCATGCACTAGAAAATATGTACGTATCGAAAAAAATCTAAACGACCTGGAAGTTACTCCAGAAAGTTATCAGCTATTTTTTTCCTTATGTAACGGGCTTTTCATTGGATAACTGCTCATGTACAAACTGTCGATTACAGTACCGTAACTATATAGTTTTAAACAAGGAAATCCGTTATGACCAGGGGTTCAAAGCTCAGCTTAGACACTTTTATTTATTTCTCTATTTATTTTGTTTCATTTTTATTTACTTATTTTCCCCGCGCGTAATGTTTTTCACGAAGAAAGTGGTGAATATAAAATTATTACCAAAATCTTTTCCCAGCACACAGTTTTAAAAAAGTCCCCCTCGCCACAACAGCTGTATCATGTGTCGCCAGACCCATTGGACAATATAAAGAAAACTTTGATAATTAATTTCAGTGTCATTTCTTAGACAAAACTGAATTTTAAGTGCATTACTGCACAATAGATGAGGTCATATAAAGTTTTAACAATAGATGGAAGTGAACACTGTAACTTATAAATTTCATAACTTCCCGTACCTCTAACCTTTAACAGGGTCGCCACATCGGAACGAGATCTGAAACAAACAGTTAAAACAAACAACATATAATGAAGGAAACCATAATGAAGATTACAAGGACTCTGACAATTGTTGTCATGGCTACAGTGGCATTAGAAGAACCTCGGAAAGGTAAGACTAAGGCCTGAGATAGTCACTTCTTAATGTTATTCATATATTTCAGTCAAATGTTGGTTTTCTTTCTATGTATTTCCTACACAGTTGTGCGCGTATCTGCATTGTAAATATAGTAAACTGGCTACCTGCAAACTATAATGCATTTGTTCGAAAAAAATGATATTGATACTTCTTTCAATGAGTTTTGTTGTCTCTCATTAGCCTCCTAGGCTGTCTCCAATGCTTCAAAATTGAATGACGAAAAATCTTATATTGTATCGCATTCCAATTTTGTGTCGGAAGGCGCTATTCACTTGTGTATCCTTTGTGCAATGCTTTAAAACGAAAATATGTTTTCCGTCCAAGTGGGTAGTCAAACCAACAAATGACAAACATTTTTCACTATTACTAATATATAAGTGAATTTGACCACTGGATTTACTCTCTTGTCATTGTGACTGCGCTGACTTGAAAGTATCAAATAAGAAATATGTAATTTTCATCTGTCCGACAGTTGACAACGTCTTGTACGAAAATCGTGATGATGGGAACAGAACCCTGAATATCAAATCAACTGTGACATGTAAACACCATAGGTTAAGAATGTAGGAAAATTGCTATCCAGAAAAGGAAAATTCACAACAGGGAAATTGAAATTGTGCAAAGTACATCCACACTCTACACAGATATTTATTTACAATATTGCGTCAGTGCTGTCATGTAAACTGAACAGAAAGTAAAGGAATTCTCTTAAAGTACCATAAATGACATCCAACATCTGACCAGTATGTGGTCAAATTCCACTCCGTAAAAAAAACCCTTGATAAGTTTCAAGCCATCTTGCTGAAATGGAGATATCGGATTGATTTTGAATAGGATATAGAAACTACAATATAACAATGAATCTCGAAAAGACAAATGTGATTTCCTCCTCGTTAACCAACTTTGAAATGTTATGCTTTGGAATATATCAAAATTATGTTTTAAGGTAACCACATAATGTCGGCACGTCAAAATGTCGAAAATTCAGTAGCAAAATCGATACAACGGGGAAAATTTGAAACAGAGGAAACATTCTAAGAGTCTCAGTCCTTGTGCTATTTTTCAGTTCGTCTTGCGAATGATACGTTTAAACGTCAGGGCATCGTGGAGCTCTTAAGTGAACACGGCTGGAAACCCATATGTGGGAGCGCGTGTTGGTCTCATGCAAATGCTTACGTTACATGCACAGAATTGGGATTCGAGTATGTATTTATTGACAGCTGTCAAACGCATTGTACATTACTATCATTATCCTTTCAATTATTTCAATATTTCGAAGTCGATGGGACCATGGGAAAACTTCGATTTTTCCTAGTTTTCTAATTAAGCGAGTTCGAATGTTTGATGTGAAGTTTTACCGGTACCTATAAAATACTTCAAATTAAACAGGGTCTTCGAGTTATATGAGTTTAATTTTCAGCTCAGAACAAGAACTAAAACCCAAACGATAGATCGATCGTTCTTGTTCTCGTTTGGTAGGTTGAACTAGAACATTTCATTTATATATCTTTATTGTTAATTTTACCCGAACTGCATATTATCATGATCAGCGTATTGAATTTAGGCCTAGATAATGAGATAGATGAACAAAACAATACAATATAGAATTTATTCAATCATGTACTTTTCATAGATACATTTGCTTGTTCATTGATCAAGAGGGGGGCGAAAACATTTGGAAGAAAAAGAAGTGGCTAATTGCGTTTCTACGGATTACCAGTGCATTCAAAACGAGCAGACTTTAAACAGTTGCCCTCAGAACTGTGTTTCAGCCGAATCAGGACCTTGTAACATTGGCGCTCAAGTAATATGTCAAGGTGAGTGCAATTCGATATATTTTCATTTTCTTGAGCCATTTAACCTTTTTAAAAATTGACGAGGGTTTTGTTTGACGGTCTGATCTATTTTCATTATTTTTTGATAAGAATGTATTTTATCTTCGATAATTCTCAACACAACTCACCTTTGATGATATAGCACCATTAATATCAAGTAACCTAGTCCTCTCACCAAGACAAGTCAATATACATCATCATCATCGTCCTTTACAAGTATGCACTACTTTCATTATCATCATCATCATCATCATCGTCGTCGTCTATCTCAAGTATACACTGCATTCATTATCATAATCATCATCGTCGTCGTCGTGAAATAAGTTTATCTGTTAGACACGAAAGGAGATTAACCCTGCTAGACCAGTGCTGGTATCTTCTGTCATGGTATACATATATAAGTTTTAAAGTATTAACACTATCTTGTACAGTGTACCGAATGGCCATACTCTCAGCGTTGTGGTACAAATACTTCCTACAGACTGCATTCTTATTGAAAATAGGTACAATCTGATGACTATTCAATATAGATATACTCAAATTTCAGATAATAATAAAAACTCCATCGTGTCTTCTTCATCAAGTCATGAAGGAATTTCCTTTATGTTTCTTACTGGAAAAAATGTCTGAAAGTTATAACAATTTCAAACAATACCCGGGCAATGCGTTTTATCTAAGGCGACGTGCAAAGTGCTGATGTAATGCATTTCAGCATGGTACCATAATGATTTTCTACCTACAAATGCAGACTAGAATATAATATATATATATATATAAAATCTTTTTTTCTGTATGGTTTTCCTTTTTGGTGAAAGCCGCTATTTTCACAGATTGTTATTTTTTTGTTTCAAAAACGCGTTAAAATATTCCCAAATCATTGAAAAACATGATGTGGATTTGACAAGGTTTTGCTAAAACTTATATATACCGACTGGACAATGTCTTATAAGAATCACAAACAGCACGTACCTATTCCACTATTAATATAACAGTCGTCATTTAGATTAAAACACTACAAGTTTGCCGCTGAGTGCCACCAGCAGCACAAATCAAGTGTTAAATAACAAGTAACCGATTGAAATATCTAAAAGGTATAGTTCTGTCCAAGTTATAACTAACTTTAACCGTTAAGGAAGGAGAAATGTTAGGACAGATCAGTTCATTCAAATGAAGTGTATTGTTTGAACGTGCTGCGCATTTTAAAGCACATGTAAGCTACACGTTACAAAAATTATATAAGAATACTGAAATGTATATTTTATATTCAGGTTTGTTAATTTGATCGGAAACCAGAGATGTTTGAAGCGATACTATAGTATAAATAAAACTGGTGGCACGCCTCGTTGTAATTCCTTTTAAGGTTGGCGCGGTTCAGAATATACACCTTTACTTCACTTTCTTGTGAAATCATCGAATATTGTGATATATGGAAATTATTCAATTATAGGGTAAGCGCACCTCCCGATCTGGTTTTCGATATTCATTTTGACCAACTTTAATTATCCTACATCGATTCCGCACTTTAGGCCCCTCTCATCATAGCTGTTCGATGACCGTGCAGTATGAATATTTACAGGTGCTAATCGCTAGTGTGTATGTTCCTTTGTGTTTAATTACTCGAATCAAAGAAAAAGCTTAGAAGTCTATATTTAATTATGTCCAAGTACTCTATATTTAGTATGTTATCTCTGTTTAAAACAGGTGCCATTCAGTTGAATTCGTATAAGTCCTCCGGCGACAGAAAGGTTGAGGTTTTCCGGGAAAATGTATACCGAGAACTTAAATGGCGAGGTCTATGTAGTACTTGTTGGACGAATCACAACACAGATGTCGTATGTAAACAGTATGGATTCATGTAAGGCATACAATACTATTAACTTTTCCTTGACTTTGCTACAGTCATATCTAACAATACAAGTAAATTCCTTTCAGAGATGGTGTTGGGATATTTAACAAGACAAGATATTTAACGTGTATATATCATGTACAATTGAATTTTTTCGTATATTATCGAAAATTAAGCGAATTGTATTGAAATCAGTCATCCAGCGAACCATTGCATGACGTCATATGAACGGTTACTGTAAACGTACCTAAAATGCAAGAATCTAATTTCAGCGCAATATCTTTTTTTTTTTTTTTGGGGGGGGGGGGGGGGGTAATTAGTGCAATGGTGAATTAGCGCATCCAGATTTATTGATATAAAACAAAAGAAAAGAGACTACATTTTACGCAATAATATATTCGGGGATATTTTCACTGCGTAAAGTGCTGAAATTACGTTTCCGCTACGTTAACAGTATGTATAATAGAACTTGTGAATTAAAGGATTTTGTTCTTGTTTACGGAGCTACTAAATCTATTCTAGGAAAATATATGATATTTTATATGTAAAAAACCCTGATGAGCACACAGTCTTCTTATTGACATTGATAAGATCAAAGTCAACATGTTCAATACAGTACTAATATCTACTAAACCGTTACTCGTTTATGATTCCATCCTTTTTTACTCAGGAATGGGGAATTCCAGGCGGAAAATGAATCGAGTTCTGATACATGGGAAAATTTCGCATATGCTTGCTTTGGTAACGAAACACACCTTTCTGAATGCCCTGTGGTCGAGGAATGTAAGAAATGTACAACTGGAAATGTCATTGTGAAGTGTTATATAGGTAATATTGCACAGTATCAGAAAAATCGCTGTCATTTTTATCTAGTTGATATATTTTATTTGACAAATTAGCAATATGTCGGATGAAACACCTTTTTCACTCTTTGGGTTCGTCTTCCTCTCTTTCCTCCTTTTTAGGCTAAACGTACTCAGTACGCATAGCCTATTGCGACGGCCTTTCAGACAAAATTGACCGATCCTGGCCTTCTCATTGGCTGAAATATCGAAAAGCGTAAATAATGCCGCGATTTTTCAAATCGCTATTTTACAAGCATCCAAAATTAGTTTATTTTTTAATAACAATACGATTACTATATATTTCAAAAAAGAAGCACAGTATGGTTGAACTATTAATAAATTTTGAACAATATATTTTACGGAATTATCGACATGACGTAAGCGTACAGAACACTGTACGTGCGAGTTGGCGCCATGATAAGAAGCTAGTCTGGGGGCTTGGTTTGAATTATCAACTAACAGCACTTATAAACAAACAAAACTTACAAACAGAACATCAATTTTGCTTTAATCTTTGTCGTTGTGGCAAGATCTTCTTAATATATAATACCACTTTACCTCATTAGACGTCACAAAATTGGACTGTTCGTCCTACGGGCACACCCGCCGATATGACACTTTTTCAGGATTTTCACACCCACCGCCATGACACTTTTTCAAGTTTTTGAAGATAAAAAGTTTGCGCTTCGTGGGCAAGGTACATTTGGTGCTCATGATTTATGAATAATATATTTTTAATACTGTACTGATCATGATGTTGACTTTGTTATAACTTATACTTTTTGCCTTTTAGTTTTATTTGATGAAGGTTGGTTGTGTTGATTTCTCAAGGATTGTTAATGTGTATCAAAGTGCCTTGAAATGAAAATATTCCTTCAAACAAAGCGAGTATAAAAAAAATCCCAAAATATTGATTTAGCGTGTCATGGTGACATTATCTAATGCATTGGATATCAGAAATAGTAGTAGCTATAGTGAAAATATTGTAAATTTTGTATATGTAAGTCTGGTTTAATCTCATAGAACTATGCCTTTATAGACATAATTACTGTAAGAAAAGTCTAACCATGATACCCATGATACTTCAAGGAAGATGGGCATGTAAATACATTAAATGTAATTACTTACACTTTAATCTATCTGAAATGATGTGTACACCTTATCAACTTTCCTCAGCTATAAATGTAATTATAATAAGTAAGGACTATTACTTTGAAATACATTCAAAATAAAGAATTAGGTATAAAGTCCTTTCGATTTGTCTAAATCCTCATATTGATAGGATAGTAATTGCAACATCTTGGGTATTTCAAAGGTTTTATTTAGTCAACTTCATCATAGAGCTATTTATCATTTGGCTTGTTGGCGAAATTTGAAATATATGTAAAGTGTAGAATTTTTGTAAAGTGTAGGAGTATGGGGAAAGTAATATAGCTTAGCGGTTATTTGTGAACATTTTTCAATACGTTTAGCCTCTCAGTACTTTCAGTACTTTGATTATATTCTCTCATGCATACGTTCTCCTTATAGGGGAATACAACGACACATGCGCCAGACAACGTAATTGTAAAGACGGCTTAGTTTGTGTACATGAAGTATGCACCTGTGATAACGAAATCAATTCGTATTGGAACGAAGAGGAAAAGAGATGTTCAAAAGGTAAGTTATGGTTAGAGCAACAGACGCTTATTACAAAAACAAGTTTGGTATCTGTCATTTTGTCAAACCTATCAAATCAGGACTTTTCCCTCTGGATCCTGCAGTACAAAATACATGTTCAATATAAACGATGTACACGCTGATAGTGAGATTATCCTCTCTATGACAGATCTACATCAAATTTATAGGCAAACATCCAATACAAAGAGGCATATTATTTTTTCTTAATATACATATGCATTTTAGAGCCTGAACCGAATGTATTTAATTGTAGTCTCAGTCCATATTACGGTTTATAAATAATACACTTGCTTCTAAGACTTTATGGTCAAAGGGAAGTAATTTAAATAACATAATCGAATGAATGTAATTCTTTAAATAATTCATAATCAAATTGAGGTGATTCTTTCATGATATACAATCAAAGGGAGGTAATTATTTGAATAATATATAATGAAAGGGAGGTAATTATTTAAGTAATATATAATCACCGGAAGGTGTAAGGGAACCGGAAACAGAACGTGTAAATGTGGAACCGATGCCGAGTTTTGGGACACAAGAACAAGCAAATGTCAAGAGAGTACAGAGAAATATATTCTGCTTAATAAGCTACATTGTTGATAATTCATTTACTTTTTTGCTCTTTATTACAGTTTAAGATTAATTAAATTTGGATAATATTTGTTTAAGATAATTTCGATCACATAATTTATTTTAAAAATCGTAAGAAGAAAAAAAGAAATGAAATGTGAATTATAAATGACGAAGATAAAATCAAACGTATTTTTTGGAGAAATTACGTTAGCTAATTTAGATTATTTTCTACAAAACACAAAGGATCCAACTTTTCTGCGGTTTTCGTTCCATTGACCCAAACCTTCCAATCAGCAAGGGAGTTCTGCATTGAAAAGTTAGGAGGAAACCTGGCTCTGCCTGAAGAAGTTCAACATTTGTTCCTTGAATGTGCGATGTATGATGCAGATATATGGCTTGAGCATGTGTCACTGTACAAAGAAATGGATATTGAATATGGTATAATACCTTTAGCTTCATCAATGGTTAAATTAATTTATTTGTTTTGATATGATAATATGGATATTTAAGACATTGTCACTTTGGTTAATAAGGAATCTACATTCTAACACATAGTATACTTGCTTAAGTGAATGAATTTTTGTGAGGCAGTAACCAAATTCATCCAAGAGGATTGTTTTGAAAAGGACGCGTGCTGACTCTCAACTCAATGTCCTTTCTTTTAACTTAAGCATTCCCTATTACATCATGTCTTTTTATAGTTTTTTTTTTACCTTTAACAGTTTATAATACTTTACATGTGACTGAAAATCATTATAGCCAAAAGGCTTTATATCTATAATTTATAGGATGATATGAGTACTTGTATTCAATGCACAACAGCTAATACAATTTTTGAATATTAATTTAATTATCCATGAATAAATCAAACACCGGGAGGAAGTCTGACAAGATAAATATGAGAAAGTTACACATTTGTATTACCTGACAAGCAAAAAAACTTGTATTAATACAAAATTGATATATCTTAGATACCACAGAAAAAACTCGGCAATGCTTATATGGAACCAAATCTGGCGGAATGTTGTATACGAACGGCCAAGTGGATTGTTCGGAAACCTTCAGTTTCCTCTGTGTAGTAAACGGTAAGAGAAGTTCAACAAAATCCCATTCACAAATAACAGGTATGTTTCCTTTCGTTGGCTATTGTTGTTTTTCACTCTGACGTATGCAAATTCTAATATGATGTGGTTTTATAAGAAAATAATGGTATCATATGAATGAGATACAATATATATCTTTCAAAATATGGCCATGAATTCTTAAAATGTAAATAGTTTGCTCCTAAAAATTTCCTTCCCTGTTAATCATTTTGATGCCAGAATAAGATGGAAAGGCCATCCCCACATATGTGAGAAACCCTGAACTGGTACTTCTTCTGAAAGGCTGTTACAACGAATGTAAAGCCAGATAAATAAATAAGTAAAAAATAAGATAAAAATGTCGGTTATGAAATAAATTATTTGCCGCAGATTGATTTATTGTCTAACTTTCCTCCTCATCTGCAAGGTCTATAAAGTTCCATTTCCACCGACATTGAGTGTGTATGTTTAAATTGTACCTTTCTGAGAGGAGAATCTGGATAACTTTTGTAATGTTGAAACTAAATTATCTAAAGTTCAGAAACTTAATTCTTTTTATAATTTTTTATCTAAAAATACAAAATAATTGCCTTTCTAATTATAAGCTGTAGCTTTATACATCGTTTCTTGTAGCGCATCAAAAGCAATTTTTAATCTCGTTTTATTGTTCCGAAAATTATATGATGTATATGTACTTGGTCAGTAAGGGTGTTGTAAACGTGTGCGGGACGGAACGATGTGAGTACAAGTGCGTTTGATTGGAGTTGTTATTACACGTTTTGTTGTTTGGATGAATAAACAATAAAAGGATAAAAGTCGAATTAAATTTATTTGTTTATTTACTGCCATTTCAAAAAACATAAAAATACGCTGCTTGCTTGCTATCGTAGACCTACTTCGTACAACCGTAATCAACATCATGAAACTGATATCGTCAACCTTATTTATACATTTCGTTCATCGAATTTCGAGATAACGAGTTTTGACTGTACTTGTAACCATATACGATTCATGTTGTTTGGTATAAACAAGTTGGCTGTGTTACTGACCCCAGTAAAGCCAATGTTATAAAGTACCCTTATTTTCACCAGGTAGTACCTACTCCAACAGTACTAAATGTAAGAAATTTAACGAATTTCACGAGGCAGTGAACACTCCCGTCCAGTCAACAGGTAAGTAAAAACTTACCTTCAATATTTCTGATACCATTCGAGTGAAAAAACTTAAGTAATGCCGACATGTTTACAAACCGAAAGCAAACAAAAATATTTACATAGAAACCCTTCAGGAAATAAAATGTAAATAAAAAGACCAGGTGTTCCAGTAGGTAGGCGTCTTCCAGAGATAGAAAATATATCTTACAGCTTGATGGAAAGCTCTCATGATTAGTTTCATAAAACTAAGATCATAATAATCGGAACTAGAGTTTTTTGTTACATTTCGTTAAAGGTTAATAACATTCGTTATTTCCTAGATTCAGTATAGAACAAGCAGCACGTCCGTTACTAGATTGTACTCAGCTCGTGTTTCATTGTTTTGTTTTCAGATCCACTGCCGATGATTATCGTCGGTGTGTCCGTATTTGTTATCTTGGTAATTGTACTGACCGGGGCAGTTTGTTTATATAAAAGGTAAGTCATATTAATTAAATATTCATGTGTTTCATGTCAGTCACGTCTCACTTTTAATGTAATGTAAAATCTGGTTTACATAGTACTAGTCACAACAGTGGTAGAAAGTAGGCTTTCAGTAAAAAGATAGTCTCCGTTTGTCTATAGATTTGGGGAATTTTTAACAAACAATGTAATAATGGTCTGTATGGTCTTTTTGAGTGATGATAATTATTTAGCTGTATGGTCCTTTTGAGTGATGATAATTATTTAGCTGTATGGTCTTTTTGAGTGATGATAATTATTTAGCTGTATGGTCCTTTTGAGTGATGATAATTATTTAGCTGTATGGTCCTTTTGAGTGATGATAATTATTTAGCTGTATGGTCTTTTTGAGTGATGATAATTATTTAGCTGTGGGGAATTTTTAATGATAATTATTTAGCTGTACAATGTAATAATTTAGCTATTGGTCCTTTTTGAGTTTGATGGTCCTTTTGAAATTATTTAGCTGTATGGTCCTTTTGTCCTTTTTGAGTGATAATAATGATTTAGCTGTACGGTCCTTTAGAGTGATAATAACAATTTAGCTGTATGGTCCTTTGAGTGATAATAATGATTTAGCTGTATGGTCCTTTTGAGTGATAATAATTATTTAGCTGTATGGTCTTTTTGAGTGATGATAATTATTTAGCTGTATGGTCCTTTTGAGTGATAATAATAATTTAGCTGTATGGTCCTTTTGAGTGATAATAATAATTTAGCTGTATGGTCCTTTGAGTGATAATAATAGTTTAGCTGTATGGTCCTTTTGAGTGATAATAATAATTTAGCTGTATGGTCCTTTTGAGTGATCATAATTATTTAGCTGTATTGTCCTTTTGAGTGATGATAATAATTTAGCTGTATGGTCTTTTTGAGTGATGATAATTATTTAGCTGTATGGTCCTTTTGAGTGATCATAATTATTTAGCTGTATGGTCCTTTTGAGTGATCATAATAATTTAGCTGTATTGTCTTTTTGAGTGATAATAATAGTTTAGCTGTATAGTCCTTTTGAATGATGATAATGATTAACCTAAATGGTCCATCTGAGACAAAAGGGTGATTTAGATATACGGTCCCTAATAGTATCCAACAAACTCAGTATTTCCAGGACATAGTTTCCTGGTATTAAATGATATCAGTGTTTGTTTCCGTTTTCACATGATCATTCACTACATAGAATTATTTCTGTTTGCTTAATATTGTTTTACATAGACTTTAACCGTAGACTTCAGTACACTTGCTTTATGTTTATAAACACCTACGCAATATACATAATTTCGCTCGTTCACTGAAATCATAGTATACAAAATTGAGACTTTTCTTCTTCTGCTGACAGATATGACGGAATTTAATGTATTTTTTTACTTATTATACAGGAGGAGGAGGAGGAGGAGGAGGAGGAGGAGAGAAAATAACAAACATGGACCAAGGGTGTTGTATGACACGCGCAAAGAAAACAATTCAGGTGTTGATAAACTTAACATTGATACAGATCCGGAGAATCAATACGATTCAACATCGGACGTGATGGAGACTAATCACTATGGTTATGGTGTACTTGGCGGGAAGCGCGGAGAAAATGCTGGAAACGATATGTACTCCCAATCTGGACAATTGAATAACAAAGACGAGTATGACACATTTATCCGGAAAGAAGAAGATACAGATGTGAATGATATGTATGATCACACACGAGCTGTTACACACGAAGATCACTATGATGAATTTCAGAAACAGAAATGATGTCAGGTGGTGGATAGGTGGCTAGGCTAGTAATAACGTGAATTCACTTTTAACGTCACCTGAAACAAAATCTTCAGTGACCTATTGCGACGGTCTTTTGTCCGTCGTCGTGCGTCGTGAACAATTTACATTTTAACTTCTTCTCAAGAAGTGATACTGGGACTGTAGCATGTTGGAATGAAGGGCAAACAAATTGGTTAAAATGAATGGCCTTGGCCCACTTTCAAGGTGACAGGGGTCAAATGTGTTAAAATCTTCAATCTTAATAATCGAAAGGTCAAGTGGTCTGAAATATAGCCTGTAGCATGTTTGAATAAATGACTACCAAGTTTGTTCGAGTGAATGACCTTGACTCACTTTCAAGGTGACAGGAGTCAAAGTCTGTGAATTTGTATTCATTTTTCATTTTGAATTACAAAACAGGCTTGAATTCGTTGTCAAGGAGGTTCAATGTTTTGAAAACTTCAGTGCAGGGCCCTAATATTTTGATTTGTTCAAATTTTTGCAGTGTCTTCTAAATCCACACTTGCTTCAAACAATAGTTTTAATTTCATATTCTAGATATTGGATAAGAGAGTTTTGGTAAGTTTTTGCCTGACATTTGTTGAAAACAAAAAAAATCAACTCATGTAAGCGTGAAGTCCTATGGGCTTCTTGTTTTTCTATTCATATGACCACTTTTACTTTAATAAATATGTGAATAACTCTATGAAACATAATGAATAATTGGTAGGATAAATGCCACCTAGATAAGTTGTTTGGACGGATTTTGTAAAAGCTACTAATAGTTTAGCAGATTCTGTATTGGTTTGTTGACTATATATCATGATACTTGAGGTAAATCTCTGTTTAGTCATTACATTGTTTAGTCTAACATAGTTATACTTGTATTTTTGTATAACATCGCTACATTTGAATATTGCACAACATCGCTAAATTTGTATTTTGTACAACATCGCTTAATTTGTATTTTTGTACAGCATCGCTTAATTTGTAATTTTGTACAGCATCGCTACATTTGTATTTTTGTACTACATCGCAACATTTGTATTTTGTACAACATAGCTAAATATATATTGTGTACTACATTGCTACATTTGTATTTTGCACAACATCGCTAAATTTGTGTTTTTGTACAACATCGCTACATTTGTATTTTTGTACAACATCGCTACATTTGAATTTTGCACACATCGCTTCATTAGTATTTTGCACAACATCGCTTCATTAGTATTTTGTAAAATATCGCCAAATTTGTATTTTTGTACTACATCGCTACTTTTGTATTTTTGTACAACATCGCTAAAGTTGTATTGTTGTACTACATCGCTACTTTTGCATTTTTGTACAACATCGATACATTTGTATTTAGCTAATAAGGTACCGTACACAAAAATATGCAGTACAGTCATTATACTGATCAAGGGCACGGGAGTGTGGCAGGAAATATATCAATAGAAGCTTAGGGTACCATATCGTTAAATTCAATACAATAAAAACACATGTCTGCATCGTAGTCTTAAATTCGTAAGATCGTTGTACATTCACCATTATTATGTTGGAGAAGCAGGATCACGATGTTGCTTTCAAGAAATGATTTTGTTGTGAGCAAGTTTAGGGATAAGCGGTTGATATGGCAGACTCTGTAACGTCTTTAATCTCTAAATCGAAATTAGAGCAACAAATAAGCAGAAATCATAACAGCCAATTGAGGACACCGGACGGTTAGTTACTGGTTTTAAGTGGAAGTTATCATGCCAAACTGAACTGGAGCTTACAATTTGACATTAAAGAAAAATTAAAATCTTCAGTTGAAAACTCGTTTACGGTAATTTGAAGTATTATAATTTATAATTGATATGTTCGTTGTATGCATGATCAATGATGTAATAACGACAGTACGGACAAGTAAATTGTCAAAATTTCGAGGCAACCTGTCGCTTTATCAACACAAAAAATATTACATAAATTACATCACATACATAGAACAAAAAACAAAGATGAAGACACAAACATCAACCAAGAACAATCTTTTTCTATGTTCCGATTATTTTTTCGGTCACGGTTGGACGACGAAGAGGGTAATTCAAATATTAATTCCGAGTTAAATAATACTTTGTGTGCAATACCTACTGAGCGTGTTTGCGTGCTCACAATAATCACAATATTTTGTGTCGTTTAAAGGACGGATCGCTTCGAAAATTGTACATTTTACTTATCCATGCTATCGTTATTGTAATACACATCCAACCATCAGCACATTTGTTTGTTATGTACCAATATTGGACCATAACGTCGATACTACTTACTAGACTTTATGCATTGTACGTATGTATGCAAATGCACATTTTATAAGTTGATTTACAAAGAAACAAACGCATGACATATCTGGTGAAAATTAGTAAGAAAAAAATCAAGTGAAAATAAGCAATATGGTTAAACATTGTGACATACATGCACAGGTGGTTTTCTTATATAGCTGGAGTCTTTTCAAGTATTTCCAAGTCTTTTCATGTTTATAAAAGTCTTGTTTAAAAAGATTTAAAATTTTGTTCATCATGTACATTGCATTTTTATTGAATGTTGTAAATATGTTCTCTTTATACATTGAACTGTTTTAAAAAAAAAATAATAAAATTGAAAAAAAATTGTAATCTTTGAATTAACTTTAATCAAGTTTAATATTGATCCATAACACCAAAAGTTCTTCCTTTGACATATTCCTTTGACATAAACCGCGGTTTATTTTAGAGTACGTTGCAGTGTTTTTGTTTGTTTGTTTTTTGAATGGCACAACAACACAAAATTAATTCTTAAATAATTTAGTCCTCCATAAGCATTATTTTCATTGGTCATTTGTGTTGTGTTAATACTTCGCATTAAAAACCACTCGATATCATTTTGTAACGTCACGTTTGATTGGCCAATGCGGTTGTGTAGGATTTAACGAACAGACTCCATTATGAATATAAAGAAATATTGCAGTTCGTGATGAAATTTGATAACCAACTATATTTTCACAACACACACAGAAATGAAACGGAATTTCTCTTTCTTAAGATCACACTTGGATTTTTTTGTGTATGACTTTATAACATCAAACATAATGCTAACAAACAACATTTAGCTTTTAGCGATTTATTCAGCTGCGTGTACATGCAGACGTTGGATTTCATTTTTTTTAACGAAATGGTGACATTTCTAACTCTACAACGGTGACATGTTGTTGAGGTCCTTGCTCCGTGCTCCAAAGGTCGCTGGACAGAAACCTACTGGCGGCCGGCAGAAATGAAGACTAAATGATTCTGTGTTTTTTTCATGCGAGAAATTCAAAGTCATTCAGATATGAAACATGCAGAATATAAGATTGTATGAGACGAAAAATACAGCGATATTGTAGAGCCTGCTGGAATTATAGCTTAAATTCATTGACGGCAGATAGTAAATTAAGATTTTAAATGAAGACATGAACAATATGCCTTCACAAGGAACGGGCGGTGTATTTCTGGTCATTAGTCACTGAAAAATAAGATCCCGGCATACGTTAATGAACTTAAACACGGATGTATTCGTGGATGTAAAAAAATCCTCTAGAACACTACTTTTGGTAATATTGTTAAAATGACTCCTAGGATCATTTTGAAGACAGGTTTGACCAATGCTTTAATAATCTGCATATAGTGCAGAAAAAAATCACGTAGTATTTCAAATTTCATTGATTGAAAAAATTTGACAAAAAAAACCCCAAAAAAACAAACAAAAACAAAACAAGCAACAGTAAGTTAAGAAAACCAAACAGTGAACTAAAATTGGGTATTATGTTTTGTAAATTGTGAAATTAGATTTCTGTTTTGGTAATGGTATTGATTTAATTTACCTGATATCATCTATAGGTACCTCATACTTACAAAGTAAGGGTGTCTCGGCAGACCAGGCTGGTACTTGTGATAGCATGTACATTTGTATGTCGGGATTGATAATGGACAGTATATTGAACGTAAGTACAAATGATCCGCTACAATAGAACTCAAGAACTACCAAATCTCATCATTTTCAGTTTTTTCGCGAAAAATGTTGCTTTATTGTTGGTTATTTTAAACATAATATACATCTTGGTATATTGGTTTTATGCAATGAATTTTAAATGATACAGTAACAAGTATGATAATTACAGTACACGCACATAGACAACTGCATGAAACTCATATGAGGATGATGGTGGATGTGTCTTTGTCTCAAAAGGGGACTTTTATACTTTGTCCAAATTTAACGATATATTTAAATGAGTAATCTGATTATGCAGATTTTATTTTACCTAATGTTTCCAGTCTACGGGAGTAAATCAGGACCTACCTAACAGGGAATCATGAGAAATGAAAACGAAATGTAGGAACATCGAAAAATGCAGATTTATTCATAATTTTTCACTTCCTGTAAAATATTTTATCATCTGAACACAGTAAATTGTTGAAATGTACTTCAGCTATGTTTATTTGATAAATCATGCGTTTAGCCATTGATATTTGTTCAGGCCAGGCTGAGCCGGGCTTTAGACCTGAAGTATATATTGTACACAATTGGTTTCCTAACATCTTCGACGTTTTAGTGGGAGAGGGTAGACAGGGGTGCCGGTTACCGGTGAAGGATATGTCTAAATAGTAGGGGTGTTGTGTTTACCTATACACTGTCCCCGAACATGTTACTATTAGTGATATAGTTATAATAAAAAATAATATAAGTATATATATATTAATATAAATATTGATAATCACAATTTCATCAGGATCGCTTGTGCTTAGAATAAGAAATATTATGTCTTTAATTAGCATAACTAATGGATGGTAAAGATTATGGGTCAAATGAACCTTTCCATGGTTAGATAATGTAGTAACGGCACAGACATAGATCAAGTCTATGTCTCTGGTTAACTGTTATAATTGTGGAATATTCATACGTAAACTGGGAGTATCGAATCGGAAGGTCTGGAGTTCAACATTTCTTTCGCGTGCTTTGTACAAAAATTTCATCAGTATAAATCATTGTTAAGTGCTGAAATGTACATATAGGATTACACTGGTACGTACACAAAGTGAAACACGCTTTTACTATACACTAACATGTGAGTTTGTTTACTGCATATTCTATAAATAACATCCAATGAAATTAGAGGATTTTCTATTTCATTTTAGTTCACGTAACTATGAAAACAAATACTATCATTGTGTTATTTGCATTGAATGTTTAGAACATTTTCTTTCATTGAAAATTCATATATTTTTCATTTTAAATCTTTATCAATATTCATAGCAGCCAGTTTTATCCAATCAGAGATCATCTTAACATTTGGAGCGACACTTGGCGGGTATCGTTCTGCAACGGCGGTGACGTACAGCTTTCGGGTAGGTATTTTTGTTTAAGAAACTTTAATTTTTAGAGCTAAATTGGTCATGTCATCTGACAACGTTTATGTCTGATTGAAAAATGCATTTATCTCCGTCAATTGATGGTATTACTTTTAATCATAACTGATTATAAAGGCTAATTTAAGACACTAAATTGACGTGATAACTGCTCTTCAGATGGTTGGCTGTTCATGGGTTCGGTTGGGATGTTCTATTGATTACAACAGTTTCTAGACCTTTTTATAAGAGCCATGGTGATTACGATTAAGAGAACTCGTTCTTGAAATCATACAACTAGACGGAAAATGTATCATGACAAGTCAGTTTCATTTCTGATGAATTGCAAAGGTGTTTCGGTTTATGCGTCAACACTTGTACAATATACTGTACAAAATGTATAGTGTACTTTGTACATGTACAAATGTATCATAGTTTTAGAGATTAGTTTACACTCAGCTGTATCTGATCTGCAGTTCAGCAACACATGTAAAACCCCATTCAGCTCTTTCAATATCCCTTGAATGTCATTCAGAGCTGCTTCAAAAATCAGTGCGTGCTATTTAGAAAAATACATGTACCTATTAGAATTCGTGTTTTTGCAAAAACAAACCTTTGTCACACAGAGTGACATTTCATGACGAAATATGTTTATACTGTTGCATGAAGGTTTGTCAAAATCTGTTTTAGTACATCCTAGATGTTCTATGGATCATTTACAATCTCGCCACTCCTGGACAATATCATGTCAACATTGAAGGCTTCCATAGTTATCACTGAGCAGTTTTGTGAGTTATGTCCATTACATTGCATATTTGCTGACTAAGTAAAGAGTGCAAAACAATGCAGAAACAAAAACAAAACAAAAACATGGAGCATTGTGGAAAACGGAGTATGTAAATAATGACAGAAGTCATCATGGGTGCTTATGGTGAACTCTACATGGAATGTCATGGGTAGATGTCTGATTTATTGTAGTTGGATGTGTTGTTGAATGCGTTGTCTATGTTAGCTGTCACACAAAAATTGGACTGTCGGCAAGAGAACTACTTTATAGGTACCTAAACTGTCATCATATAAAATCATTGGATATTTGGCCGAATATTTCAGAATCTCATGTTTATGAATCAGCTTCAGCGTCAGACCCGTTACAGATCAGAAATCATTTCTCAACCTATACATTGTGTCGCAAGTGAGACAGATGAATACATCAATGAAAGGCAGATTAAGAACATGGCATGTTAACTAATTTGGACCAGGCATACAACTTAGTGATATTTACAAAATTTCAGAATATTTAATCTAAAATATGTGAAAAAGTAGATGTCACAGTATTTAGAGGCAGTGCTCCATATTTTTCTACAAATGGGTGGATAAAGTACCTTTTCCAACCTTAGAGATAAAATATATTTTGCTCATCCTATAATATAATCGATTGTTTGTTGACTTGTGTGATATTTCTTGATCTAATGAATAAATTTAAAAAAAAAAGAGATGAAAATAATAGTTATTCATTTGTTTAATGATTTTCTTATCATTGCTTTAGTTTCGAAAGCAGTGGAAGTTATTGAGCCTTTTGGGGTTGACTGTTTGTTGCAATCACTTAGGTGATTGCTGAATTAAAATTGAGACATAACCAAAATCATTAAAATGCTTATAGGTCTATAGAGTGGGGGGAATCATCGATATATAAAGCATTTTGCAACTATGATTACAGAAAGCTGGAAAGGTTAGTGGGTTATGTCAGGATCATGTACACATGTTTAAACACTGATTGGTAAAGGAAAAATGTGACTGCATAAAGTGTACACATAAATTATACATTTAATGCATATTCCATAATTTTTTGTGGTAAAACATGCTAATACACAGCTTATCTGGAGTACTGTTGAGGTCCCTAGTGTAAGGGCTAGATCGACCCTTGATATACATGTCCCTGAAGGCCTGCTAAAATAGTGAGGGGGGACGTTATATATTCTGAAGGTGTTAGGTGGAACCAATTGTTCTTGAGGGCAGTTATTACTCTAAAGAAAAACCAAAGGAGGCTCATATTTGCTGATGGTGTGAAGTGGAACCATAGTTCTTAGGCAATGTCACTATAACGGCAGAAAGAGGATGTTTGCTGAAGGTTTCAGATGGAATCAAAGTTATCAGGCAGTGTCACTATTACAACAGGAGGGACACTGTTTATACTGAAGGTGTTAGGTGGAACCATGGTCCTGAGGTAGTGTCACTATCACAACAGGAGGGACACTGTTTATACTGAAGGTATTAGGTAGAACCATGGTCCTGAGGTAGTGTCACTATCACAACAGGAGGGACACTGTGAATACTGAAGGTATTAGGTGGAACCATGGTCCTGAGGTAGTGTCACTATCACAACAGGAGGGACACTGTGAATACTGAAGGTGTTAGGTGGAACCATGGTCCTGAGGTAGTGTCACTATCACAACAGGAGGGACACTGTGAATACTGAAGGTGTTAGGTGGAACCATGGTCCTGAGGTAGTGTCACTATCACAACAGGAGGGACACTGTGAATACTGAAGGTGTTAGGTGGAACCATGGTCCTGAGGTAGTGTCACTATCACAACAGGAGGGACACTGTGAATACTGAAGGTGTTAGGTGGAACCATGGTCCTGAGGTAGTGTCACTATCACAACAGCACTGTAAATACTGAAGGTGTTAGGTGGAACCATGGTCCTGAGGTAGTGTCACTATCAGAACAGGAGGGACAGTGTACACTGAAGGTGTTTAGTTGGAGCCATCAGCACTTAATAGTGTTTACAAAATGGTCCTGGTAAGACTTTCCTGCACCCAAGTCATTGATAAGTCATGATTACATACAGGATCAACTGCATGAATGATTCTTTTAGAAGAATTTTGGTTGTCATTACTGCCATCTTGAAAAACAGTATTTAGTTCATCTGAAGTTCCACTTGAGCAATTATGCCGAAATATTGTGGGAATATGGAGAACTGAGTGTGCTTTGCCTAAGCAGTTGAAATATCTTAGATACTTTAAACATTATAATCAATTAATAAGAACTCTTACAGCTACTGCTGTTTTATCTTAGATATGTCTTTTATAGCGAGATTTCCGTTATGGCCTGAGGGCTGCTTGTTTTATTTATAGGATTAATTAGTAAGCACTTAACAGGTACAATAAGAAATTGTCATAGCCTAGAGTTTAGATAAATATTATTCCAGGTATGCACAAATGTAGTCAGTGATATCGGGTCATGTAATTTATGTGTAATGCCTTGTAACACATGAATGAATTGATAACGCGATGCACTTAAAGGTTTTCAGAAACGGGAGAAAATATACTTCTCGAAAGGCGGAGATAGATGAGATATGAGAAAAGATGTGTATCTATGAAATCTGTGAGTATCTAGTGGAAATCTTGGCTTGCTGATAAGAGGAAATATGGAAAATTGTGACTGTTATCGTACAGTCTGATTCATGAGGTACTCTTGTTAAAGTATCATTAATACTGTTCATTCTAAGATGGCAAAGACCAGCAGGTGTCCCGTCAGTTATCTGAAAATAAAAATGAATATTGTAATGAATATATAATCTTGCATAATATCAAATTAATTTAAATAATTTAGCACTAACAATAAGATTTATATTAGTAATCATTAATGATGATTTCTCGCATGAAGATTCATCACAACATCATATACAATACAATTTGAAGTACATTTACCATATTTACCAGTTTGAGTACCAAGGGGGACAGGCATATTTGTTTTAAAAGATCTGCATGCTTTTTCTCCCTTATTCATAGCTTCCCTGTCTGCCTCTCCCTCCAACCCCTCTTACCAAAAAACCCCCAAAAATTAACCTGTTATTTTATTACATTTGTATGCCTCCCACGATTAAAGATTAGGTTGAGGGGAATAGGATGATGGGACTTTCGTCCATCTGTCTCTTGGTCTCTTTGTCTGCATAGGTTTGACATATATTTTCTGTGTTAAGAGATGTTCTTACTTTTGTATTTAGTGTGTCAATTCCTGAGGATTAGACCTGTCCCTTGATACCACATTTGATGATCTTGACCCTTCTTTGTTTTACCAAATTATTTATTTCTAGGTTTTCCATCAATAACTTGAGATTTTTTCATTAGCTTTGAACAAAATTTGGTAGTTTGCTTCATATCCGTTAGATTTTGGATGAGTTCAATATTGGTTGAAATCAGGCTATATTTTAAATTGCCAGAGTCACAGAACTTCAAAATTCTTCTTTCAAACATAACTTTTATAAGTTTTATTGTCAGATTTGAACCAAATTAGGAGTATTGCCTGATGTCAATCAGATCTTTGATTCATTCAATATTGGTCAAATCTGTTATCAGTTGACAAGTTATAGGACTGTAAAATCGTTAATATAGATGATTTATCAATTCAGGCTTTGATTTTTAATGTCAGATTTGTTAAAAATTGCTTTGTATCAGTCACATCTTGATGATGGTTTAAGCTGATCTATTATACACATAATCAGTCAAAATTTGCCAAAGTTACTGGACATTCTGTATAACTTGCCAACTTTTGGTGTTTTGACCCACAACTTGAGAAATATTGCAAAAATGCCTTTCAGTTGATTGTCCTAACCATCACGATTCCTTAGCCTTTATGAATGGCTTTCCATTTGGAGCAGTAATTGTTTCCTAAGATATCATTTTTTTTTCATTTTGTTATGCCATAATATTTATTTCACAAACAGCAATATAAACATATGTTCTGTAAGTCCACATGTGCTTGGAAATTTTGGTAATTTTGAAGAAAACATATTTATTGCTAATTTTGAATTACAACTTTTAAGTATTTATTATTTACTATTTGTTGTAATGTGCTGACATGGTAATTCTGAACAATGATAATTTGTATTTTCAATACCATTGATAATTATTAATTTGTTCTGAATTACAATGCACTCCATGGTAATATATTGCATTAGGATATACACACACCAGCATTATTCTTCTTTATTACTTATTATAAAATGCCTTATTTATTGCTGTACCTGGTAAACAAAGGTAGCTTATAAGTTTCATGTTGATATAAGATGTACAAGTTACCTCCCTTTGACCATGCATGGTCTTTACACGTGCTGTATAAAACCTGCTGTGCTGGCCTGATTTGTTTCCAATGTAAATAGATAGTAGTTTGTGATTGATAAATGATGATTTGGCACTTGCTTAACCTATGTAAATGTATTGAGATTAATTCTAACAAGCTGATATTCTACTATTGGGAATGTCCAGTAGTTTTTTGTCGACGCCTGTTGTCAACACTTGAAGGGAAGGACTACTTTGCTTTGAATTAAATATCAAAGAGTAAAAACTATTTCTAAATCATTGTTATTGCATTAGCAGTTGTTGTCATGCAGAAAAACTGTATTGACATTGTACAGGAGTGCTGAAATGTATTCGGAACGTCTATGGATATATGCATGCTTCATTACGCGAGACGATCACAAACTTAGTCAGTCGGAAGATTTCCATTTTCGTAATGCTATTGTAGTTTCATTGGTTAAAGTTACAGACTGCTGTAGCTCAGCTGTAATATCTATTGATGTGACTTCAGCAAATATGTGGGATATTTCTACACATTTTTTCTGTGTATAATGCTTGCCAGATGGTATTGTGGCGATATCTTTTGTGTTAGAAGTCAGACAAATTATTACAGATTTCAGTAGCATTTAAATTTCATGTTAAATCAATTTTGTCTTGTGTAGCTGTATTAAAGTTATAATGATGATTTTTAAATTGAAAATAAGATAAAACTTGTACACTAGTTGACAATGGAACTAGATCTAATAAACAATTACTAAGCTGTATAAAAATCATGTTTAAAAGATAGGATTTTGCTATGTGACATGAAATAGGAACGTTTTTAAAACAACTTTTGCAAATTGAATATTTAAAATTTCCTGAATATTACATCATATATCTTGATGAAAGATTTCATATGCCCTTCTCATTTTCTCCCATTATTGCACTTCAGACTTAGTGTCCTTTTAGCCTTACATTTTATCCTTTAAAATGGTTTTGAAATGTTGAAAGTAAAGAAAAAATGGTTGAAAGGTACTGAATGTATAACGATAAAAAGAAAATAATTAACCCAGTTGTTGATCCCAGATTGAACTGGGACTGTGAAAGGATGTTCACAGGTTGATCTAGACTTCTTTCACTTTTTATGGCTTCGACAATTTATCTGGGATTATAATATAGTGTTACCATCACCATGTGTGTTACATCCTGTTTCCAATCAGTGTCAAAATCTTGAGAACCTCTTGAGGTGGCCAAATCCTTTCACAATTAACCACTAGATTTTCTTGATATTTATACATGTTTATGCTACCATGTCAATATGATTTTCTGAAAGTCGTAAGCTTTCCAATGAGTTGTAAAATGTTTTCTTCTTTTGTTTCTTGGAATGTTCTTGAAAATCATAAACAAACAATAAACTGAAAAATGAAATCAATACCTATTTAACAAATATCTTATTTGGGAAAAAATGTACAAAACAATATTTACAAAATATTTTGTATTTAAATTTAGTGGATAGATTTCAATATTTACAGTAAAAATACTCGCATAGCACATAACTATAAAAACCACACGTAAAAAATTGAAACAAAATATCACAGAAATGATTTTAATCCTACATTTTTAAATTTACCTATTGAATTGTTCCTGGGGAAGGTTGTCTCCCTTGCAATTATCAAAAATTTTATTGAGTGGGTTGTATTCTTAGACAATACATACACTATGCATACAGTTACAGTTTCATAACAGTATAATGATGTATATACATACATGTTTACTTAGTATTCATTAGTTCAAAGTATTAAACACTTATTGCTCTGTTGTAAGTATCCATGTTGGATGGTTGGCATCGCAGTGGTAATGCACTCGCCTTTTGCCTAGACGTCTGTGGTTTGATTTCCGTAACGGACCTGAAAATGTATGGGGTTACCTGCCCAATTACTTGTGTTTTACATGGGTACTCCAATTTCCTCCCATAGTTATACCTCAGGGAGCTTCCATCAGAGCAAAAAATAGTGATTTATATAAGCTGATAGCTTGTTTTGCAATTATTGTAAAATAAATAAAGTTGATAATAATAATAATGATTATGAGCCACATAACATTTTATGTATAACAATCTTCCCGCCCATATTGTTTTCCTGCCACGCAAGCCTTTTGCTGGAATTGAACCACTGACAGGCCTGATTCTAACACAGACACAAGCAATCCCATGACTTGACTCAAGTCCGAGAATCCAGTAGGGATACTTTTGTCCAATGCCATCTCGCCCTCATCACTACAGTCATTTCTTGAGTCTGACCATGAGATATGTTTCATCTTATACATCAACTGATGTCTGAATTGGCTTGGAACACGGAAGGTTATGACAGCTACTACTTGTTATTATCGTTTTTGAAAGCATAAACCAATCTCTCTTGTCTCATCTTTCCAATGTTGACATCGCAACATACATTTCATCCTTTGTATACAGAGCTGTTCTCTTTCGCATGACACAAAAATGCCTGGTACACAAATAAGAAATTACATCACAACAACACAGGAAACATTACTTGTGTATCATGTAAGGTGGAGTCTCGTTAATAGATTTGGTTCATATTTACTTCATACAAATAAATAACAGTCCTGCACCTTATATTAAGATGGTCATCAGTCAAGGCTAAAGGGCCAAAGGCCACATTTGACAAAATCATTAAGAGTGAAAGCATGTCTAACAGACATTTCCTAGTTATTTTACTGTTAAATGACCAGTTGAGTGACCCAATTCATGCTATAGCTCTTAGCATATTGGGAAAAAGCTTGTTTGTCTTGTCCAGCAGACACCTATAAATAGATATTGAAAGGAATTCTGTAGTTTCTATGGCTTCATGTTCTAAACATCATCACACAACTTGGCGATAATTGAAAAAAATAGTGACTCTTCACACATCATTACATGTTATTATTTATTATCTGTTATAACTAAGAAGAATCTACCTGTATTTATATTTACTATGTCACATGATGATTACTAGAAAGCTGATTGGTTTTTAGCCATGGAATATTTAGTGTCAGTTCCCCATCTTGATTCTCTACATCAGATGATACTGAACGATGGTAACTATACCAGGTATTGTCTCCAGTGAAAGTACATATAATTCAAGTGCACATAAGAGTGATGCCCCTTGCACCAGGTGTCACTACAGACCCAACTTTCACTTCAGTGTTTATTGTTGCCTGTGATGGAGAGTTGGTTCGAAAAAGAAAATCACAATTCATTTTCTAATGCACAATAAAGTCTCAAAACTAAACAAGCAGCTAAATTTTCTGTGTAAATAGGAGTTTATTGGGGAAAGAACTGAAAACCAATGTAAATTTGACTGTTGATTTGTCATTTATGGTAATCAAGGACCTGACCAGGATGTTAGTAATATTCCGAAAGATGTTTTTCCAATTGGATTTAATTCAAATTTCTTATGTGTTATTTATTATAAATGTCATGTGACATACTAAATCTATATCTACCTTTAGGAACTGTGCCTTGTCTGCCTAAGGTTCTATATAGAATACCTCACCAGACAACACTATAGGAGAACAGGGACCCCTCAAGAAAGAGCCATATACAATAATATACCATCTGTACTTTAATATTCAAAAATGTAAGAAAGCTTGTAAAGATTCTTAAAGCAATCTGTATGTCTAATACAGTAAAATTACTTCTTTTCTACTTTGATATATAGAAAGATAAGATCAGTTTTTGGAAACCAATTGTAATGAAAGTCATTGACTTTCGTGTTGTGCCAGTATTTGTACAGCAGGATGGCAAAAAGGTTTGTACTGTATACTGTCCCTAAACTTATTTGTCAGTTAAAATCAGATGTCATTTCCTAATGTAATTGCTGATGAGCCATATAAATACCTGTCTTACTACAAAAAATGAAAAAGGCAGCTCTTTTCGTAAGGTATGTGCTGATTTTTATGAAAATTTGTACATCTCCTCATATCGACTGAAATTAATATATAGATCTGTTTTAAGTTTAGCCATAGCCTAATTGGGATAAAGTCATGTAAAAAAAAATGTCATAATTATGTGATTGGCTAAGACCGTGTCATGATCATCGGGTCTTATGTTGTTCATGATCATTGTAAAACAAATAAATTTGTTAAAGAAATGATTTTGATCAATTCTTGACTAAATGTGATGAAACTTGATCTTGGATTTTTCAAGTGAGTGTTCATAGATGTCAGTTTTTTTCTACCTTGATTTTACAGCAGCCTATGCCTTATTGAATTGGGAAAATAAAGTAGGCTTTTAAGGAAAATTGAGAAATTGAAAAAAAATTTTTGCTTCATTTCGAGAAAATACAACAATTTTGACTGAGGGTAAACAGCCTTTTTTGGCTGTAAAATAAGGTCAAAATATATCACTGCATGTGTCAAGGTAAAAAATAGTAACTACTTTAACCAAATATGGATTAACATCTCTATTTTTAGAAAACTTCATTGAAAGTCTAAACAGCAGTTTTGGCCATGAAGATAATTTCTGTATACTGCAAGAATAGGTCAGTGACTTGAGGTTTTTTAATTTAAAACCAATTTTCATTTCAGTAATACTTACCATAACTTTAGTATGCAAATATGGTACCTACACCCATTTTTGTATCCCAAAAACAAAAGATTAAAAAATCCAGCCCTCCCTACAATCCATGATCCTTCACGTCATGAACCAAGAGTGATCTCCCTTCCTCTTAGCCTTTATGGGGCACACTGAGGGGCAACCAGGCAGATAGGAAGAGGGGAGGATAGGGTGGGACTCCATAAAGTTATGGTAAGTATTACCTCATGAAAATTGGTTTTACATTAAAACCCCTCAATTTCATTTCAGTAATAATTACCATAACTTTAGTATGCAAATTCATCTTACCGTAGTGGTGACTAGCAGCCAGGCAGCCCATCTAGCACAAACCCAACATGGTAGGGAGGGGGGACAGAGTGCATAGAAAAAAGGAGGGGAACCTCCTCGTGAACGAGCAGGTAACCCATATGCCGCCAAACGGAAAAGACCAGCTCCAGGGCTAACGGGGAGGCACAGCCACAGACTGTGCAACCACCAGAGGCCCCAATGAATACAAACCTTCTGAGTGGGAAGCTAGGGATCACAGATAGAAAACTGTGAAAGTATCCCTGCTCCGCCAGAAGGCCGCAGACATGACCTCCTGAAAGGAGGACCCATTAAGGAGGGCCCAGGACACGGCGAGGGCCCTTACCTCATGAGCTTGCACTCTCACCCTTGCCCGAGCCTGGTCATCCGAGTGCTCATAAGCATATTTGATGACCTGGCAAACCCAGCTGTTCCTGTTTGATAGGCAAAAATAGACGGGATCTGGAGCCACACCCCCCCCCCCTGGTTTTATCAAGATAAAACCTAAGAGCCCTACAGGGACAAAGCAATCTATCTCTCTCCTCCATGCTAGTCAGAGCTGGAATCTTGATGGGATCGGGCGAGACTCCCGGGACCTGATTCTTTGCAATGAACGAAGGATCAGTAAGGAGAGTAACGGCAGCGTAGCCTCTGGACCAGAGCAGACAAGAGGGAAGTGATGTCCAGAGGCCAGAGCCAAAAGGAAGACTGTCTTGAAGGTAAGAAACTTCAAAGAAGCAGGCTCCATAGGCTCATAAGGAGGCCTCGTCAGGGAATCTAGCACCAGGGCTAAATTCCACTGCGAGGCCAGCTGCCGAACTCTTGGTCTATCCAGAGCGAAGCCTCTGATTAGGGCAGAAAGAGATGAGGAGGAACCTATCTCCTTCCTGCCATAAAAAGCCAAGACACCGGCAATAAAGCTGTCCTATAGCCAGCAATAGTGCCAGGTGTCAGATTGCGGTCCCTAAACAAAAAGAGTAGGAAGTCTGCAATCAGCTGTACAGAGGAATCGAATGGATCAACCTCCCTGCCTACACACCAATCACAGAAGATCTTCCATTGTGACTGGTAGACGGCAGAAGAGGAAGCCCTGATAGATCGCCCGATGCGATCTGACACCTCTCGAGAAAAGCCTACCTTGGCGAGGCTTCCAGAGATAGCCTCCACGTGTGAAGATGGAGAATCTCTGGCCGAGAGTGTGTCGTTCTGGACCGAGGCTGGAGGCTGGAGATTCAATCTGGTGGGGAGAGCCAGAGGCTCCTCCACCAGAAACGATAAGAGCTCCGGAAACCAAGGCTGCCTCAGCCACAGAGGGGCTATCAGGAGTAGGGAGCAATGATGTTCCCTGAACTTCTGAAGCACCCTGCCCACCAGGTTGAAGGGAGGGAATGCATAGGCATGCATCCCGTCCCAGTCCAGAGAAAGGGCGTCCAAAGCCCAAGCCTTCGGATCTGGGACCGGAGAGACGAAGGTTGGCAGCTGATTGTTCAGAGAAGTGGCAAACACCAAGGGACACAGCTGCCATTCCGTCAACACCGGTTGGCGGCGCCTGGAACGAGTATCCGCCAACACATTCAGCCTGCCCGGAAGATGCTTGACCGAAATGGACAATTGCATCTCCTGGCAGAGAAGGATGCGGATGGAGAGGGCACACAGGACGTGAAACCTGGTGCCCCCTTGTCTCGCCAGATACGTGACAACTGTAGAGTTGTTGGTAGCCACACAAATCGCCTTGGACTGCAGAAACCCCCGAAAGGAATGCAGTGCCAAAAGAACCGCCCTCATCTCGAGCACATTGATGTGCTCCAAGGGCTGATCCCCAGACCACTCCCTCGAACGGCACTGGCCGTCGAGGTAAGCTCCCCAACCTGTCATGGACGCATCAGTGAACAGTGTCATAGAGGGGACAGGCTTAGTCAGAGGAACCCCCACGGAGAACATTCTCCTGAATGGTCCACCAGCGAGCGAACTCCCTGACTGACTAAGTGAGAGTAATACAGGCCTCACTTCCTGGATGACGGAACCGAGTTGGACAGGAGGAACATCTGGAGAGGTCTGATGTGAAGCCTCCCTAGGGGGACCACATCTGCTAGGGCGTTGAGATACCACAGAAAACTGAGGAACCAACGCACCTGGACCTGCGACCGTTCGATGAAGGACAGAGCTAGAGCCCTGGCTTTCTTGAACTTCTCCACGGGTGGAAGGGCTATGCCCAGAACCATATCGAACTGGTTCCCCAGAAAAACAAAGTCCTGAGATGGGGAAACCTCTGACTTCTTTCTGGAAGGAATGAAGCGGACTCTGAGCAAGACTTTCAGGACCAGCAGGGTATCCTTCACTAGCAATTCCCTCACCCTGTGAAGCATGTGGGAGTCGTCGAAATAGATGTGGACGTCTATTCCACGAAAGTGAAGGAATACCTGCAGCAGTTTGGTGAACACCAAAGGAGCTGTCTTCAGCCCGAAGGGCATGGCCTGGAATCGGAAGACCTTGCCGTTGCACGTGAAACGGAGGAACTTCCTTGCCGACTTCTTGATGGGAATATGGAAATAGGCGTCCTTCAGATCCACTGAAGTTGCCCACATTCCGTCCCTCACGGAGGCCATGATGCCCCGTGGGGTCTCCATCTTGAAGTGAGGAGAATCTACGTACCTGTTGAAGGCAATGAGATTTATAATCGGACGCCACGCGTCAGACTTCTTCCAAACGAGAAACATTCGGGAATAGAAATCGGGAGTGATCTCCAACATAGGAATCACCTCTACCGTGCCCTTAGCAAGCATGGTCCCTAATTCCTCCTGTATCGCCTTAGCCTTTTCCAAATCCCCCGAAGGAGGAAAGAAAATCGGCTGGGCGGTAAGGGGCGGATCCTGAAGAAGGGGAATACCCAGACCCTCCTTGACCACTGACAAAGCCCAATTGTCCTCTGTAATCTCCTGCCACTGGGACAGGAAAGCGGAGAGACGCCTGCCCACAGGAAGTTCCGGATGGGCAGATCGAATCCCTGCCTGAGCCTGCAGGAGAAGGACAAGAGACCTGAACGGGAGGACCGCCGTCCACCCCGCCAGGCCCCGTTCTGTCGCGGCCAAGGAGAAGAAAGAGTCAGGAGCCCTTCTTCTTGCCCCCAGGAGGTTTCTCACCCTTCTTACCTTTCCCCTTGTTGCACTTGAAGCGTGGCTGTGATTTGGGCTGAGCAGAAGCCTGCCCAACCGAAAACTTAGCCCTCTTCTTGGGAGGCGATGACCCCTGCGAGGCGCTGGCCTTCTCCGAACAAAACCTCTTCACCAAAAGTGCTGAGGCGACCAAGTCCTCCTTTATATCCTTCTGAACAGAAGGGAGAGCTCCTCCGAACAGGGTAGAGCCAGAGAAGGGGGCAGTCAACAGGCGGGAAAGATAAGGTTCCTCGACTGGGCGATTCTTCAAGACTGAAAATCGCCTAGCCAACACGACATTGGCGAGGAGGGAGACCTGTAAGGCCTCCAATGCCCTCAGTGCCGCGTTCAGGGCAGCTGTGAGTCTGTCCTAAATGTCGGCCTGTTCTGTCTCTGGTACCCGACCCTCAGGCATGTCAGATACCTTAGACCTGTCAGTCCACCATCCTCTCCATTTGCCGGGGTCCACCAATTTGCCGGGCCAGGCAGCCAGCTCTCTCGACTCCAGCTGTGCTGGTTGAGGGGCCAGTTGCCCGTCATGTGTGGCGTAGTCAGAGGTAGAAGCCTCCGACAAATCACCAACACCGAGCTGCAGACCGTCAAACCGGGGGGTGCGGGTAGAGGAAGAATTCTTCTCTAAGACCCAAGCCCGGGTGGTGGCCAGAGCCGAAGACACGATAGTGCCTTCTGACAGAGTCTGATCAGATCAAACGGAAGCCCGAGGAGCCACCAAAGAACCAAGAAGGGTGTTGAATTCAGGCACCGACGATGCAGAAGGCGGTGGGCATACCTTTGCCCCGAGAATCCGGGAGATGTCAGCCCGTAGAGCCCACATCCCCAAAAGAACATGCTGAGCCTCGGTTTCAGCAATCTCGGAGCCCCCTGGGAACATTCCTGGTTGGAAGAGTCATCTTCAGATTACTCGGACGGATCAATCGCCGAGCACCCAGGAGTCCGATGGATCACATCGTCATCCTCTGCCAAGCCCGTGACCTCAGCGTCCATCTCCTCCTCGCTAGTGACCGAAGTCGCCCTGGAAGGAACAGGGCCCCCAAAGGCGCCCTCTCCAAAGAGGGAAACTCCTCTATATGGCGTTTGGATGCAGAACATCTAACAGCCGTAGCTGTAGACTTGGAAGCCGACCCCTGAGGACAGGAGACTGACGGGTCCGCACAGGAGGCGGAAGTCCTAAAGGTCCGGCGAACGTTTTTAGGACCGGCCGAAACGGCCCCTGAAGTAGCAGAACGTTGGGGGATTAAGAACTGCTAAATCGTCTCCTAGAGGGAGAGACCATACCCCAAGGGTTCCACGAGGGAAGAGCCATGGGGTTTAACCCAAACCCATGAGGGAATGGGAACGGTCCCGCAGGCTGGGAGTGACCCCAGAACTGGCCAAATTGGCCTGCCTGAGCCTGGGGCTAGACACCCTGTCCAAAGGACCAGGATGAACCTCCACTCCCACCAGGTGGAAACCGAGCCATGTACGGGCTGAGCCTGTAACCGCTGGGTAACTGCTGGTACCCAGAACCATCCGCAGGTGCCTGCAGGCACCCCTACACCCCGAACCTGGGGGAAAAGGCGACCGGAAACTGGAAGCCTGACCTGGAGCCCCAAACCCCTGGGGAAACCCCCTGGGAAACCCTGCACCGGAAAATCTGGACTTGAGCAAAAAGCCCCAGATCCAGAGGAACCCAGGCCCCGCACTGACACTAGGATTAGTGAACTCAGTGTCACTAATCCCCGTAGCCAAAGACGCCACCTGGCACGCCGAGGTCCCTGAAAGAATCAGAGACCTGGGACCGGAAGTCCCTTTCCGACGGTACCAGCGCCGGCTGTCAGGAGCTACCGGCCGATTCCACCCTAGACTGTGCAGAGTCAGGGTTGGGCTGCTCCCCCCTACACCAGGACGCGCCTGGACAGGGGGAGCCATCCCCTGCTGGAGGGCGGAGCTCAGAGCGAGAACACCCCCAGCAGTAACAACCTCACCCACCGGTTCAGGACTGGGGGTAGATGACCTGGATGGCTTACTTCTCTGACCGGAAGATGAGGACGAATCCCTCTTCTGGCAAGAAGTTCGCCGACTGGACAGGGGAACCTTTACAGTGGACCCGGCGTGCAAACATAGTCTGCACTGCGCGGTCTCGCTGCAAGGCCTGCATAAGGGACAGGCATCATGGGGGTCCTGCTCTCCAAAGAAATGGGAACACCCATGTGCCGAACCACGACGCAGCCCTGAACTAGCCATAATTGTTACGATAAGCAAATAACAAAAGTTATTAACACAAATAAACGTAACAAAAACTAAATGGAGTAAAAAAACTCCAAAAGTCAAATACGAATGAAAGCAAAAGCTAATGAAACGTAAAATAGCTGAACAAACAAGGCTGTCGGATAATGAATACGACTGAAAAATAGCAAAAAAAAAAAATTCACGAAAAACCGAATGGCACAAAACACGTGGTCCTGTGCTCGGTACGTAGAGCATAACAATAGCCGTACAATGGTCAAACAAAAGCAGGCCGAATAAAGGCCTAAAAAAGCAGGATAATTAACTATTACAAGTCTGCAAAAGACTGTTAATGTACAGATGGGTTTAAAGCAAAAAGCCGAGAAACTAATTACTCGGCTATAAACGAAACTTAAGCTATAAAGAAAGGAAGGCACTCAGCTGGATTATAGCACGTCCGCCCGCTCCGGTAGCCATAAAGATAAGAGGATGGGAGATCACTCTTGGTTCATGACGTGAAGGCTCATGGATCGTAGGGAGGGTGGGATTTTTTAATCTTTTGTTTTTGGGATACAAAGATGGGTGTAGGTACCATATTTGCATACTAAAGTTATGGTAATTATTACTGAAATGAAAACTATTTTTAGAAACATAGCATAGATATTTTATGCAACTTTCGAAGTAGTTTACAGATGTTGATGAACTTTCACAATTGTTTTCTTGTGAGTAATGTTCTATAGTTTTTGTCTGACTCTTGACATTTAGCCATTTCTAGAATCAAAATGTATCTGTTTTTCTTAAAGATCTTTAAGGTTGAAACATTTAGCAAACAGACAAAATCTTTTTAACTCAAAAGTCAAAAATGGAAATAGATTCGGAAGGAAAACCTACTTTCAAGGGTCCAAAGTTCCTGTGAAGATGATCTGATGAAAAACGCTGTGTTTTGTTAGGGAATCAATGTTCAACCATTGAAACATATTAGCTTTTCCGCTTTTTCTCTAAGCTAGATGGGAGATATTGAACTGGATTTGGTGTGTGTTTATAAAATGGGAAGATACATTTCAAGTTATTAGTGTAGTTTCTAATCAATTTTTTTTTAAAACATAGTTATGGCCCTTGGATAATTTCAGGAAAACCTTAGTTTTATGTCAATAAATTATTCAACATTAGTGGGAGTATTTAACTGAAGTTTGATATGTAGTAGTATTGTTTGAACCAGGCCAGATATTAATTAACTTAGGTGGTTGGCCTTGGTGAAACATTACCTAACTGTTGGTGGTATATACACAGAAAAGGGTCAAACCTAATACTGTCTGAACTGTTGGTGGTATATACACAGAAAAGGGTCAAACCTACCGGAAATATTCGCGTATAGTGCGCACTCGCGTATAGTGCGCAGGTACTTTTTGGAGATCAGATTTAAAAAAAAAATCTACAGAAAAATTAATTGACTGGTCACTGCGACGAAACATTTGATGTGGTCTGATCCATTGATAATTAGGAAACCACAATGAGCGTGACCCTAACACCTGTAATTACCTTAAGTAAACAAATTTATCCAGGTGACCTAACAAGCATGAAAGGCTTGGCTGATTGTATAATTAACGGTTAATGACAGTTAACACGTTGAGTATGAGGAGACTGATGACACCCGGCTGTGGCTGAACGCGTACTATTGGTCAGAAAACGATGTTGTTTTAACTGTCTGAACATAAAAGCAGGTGGTTTGTTCAGTATAGGCATGATCTTTCATGGTATCTGTACCCACCGCGGTATCCGAAGGTATTTAATGATAGATTGTTTACACCGACTTCGACATGGGGAAACTGCGAACGCCATTTGACTACGCCGAGAGACTGGAGTTTCGTGCCACCGGTCGCCACTTCGACATTCCAGAGTGAAATATCAAGGCACGGAAGAAAGAAAAGACCGTTTAAAGTCCCAACCACTGACCAGAAGGACTGACATAGGTGCGACAGCGAAACACCCAGAGATGGAGAGAGAGAGCTGTTCAACTTCGTATGCGATCGCCGATATCCCGGCATCGCTGCCAGTACAACAGAACTGCGCGTGCGGGCCATGCAGATCAAGAGAGGTCATGGGGTCACCAACTTTGGGCATCGGTGGGATGGGCTGTCCGATTTATGAACAGAACGACAATCGCCTAAAAACTTCCGGATTCATTGAATTCCACAGATACATCATCAAAATGACGGGAAACGAAAAAAAATTAGATTCACCGTAATGCTAGCATGAATGGCAGATGATTAAAACATTTTATTTTTTTGTTGTTTTTATCTCCAAACTATCATATAAGACCTACGACTTTTACATAAAACTATGTGAAGGGAGGTAATCCAATATGGCGGATGCAGAACTCGGGAATGATAACCCCCGGAATGGCATGTACCTGCGTATAGTGCGCACCCCCTGACACGACAGTAGTGCGTCTGAACTGTTGGTGGTATATACACAGAAAAGGGTCAAACCTAATACTGTCTGAACTGTTGGTGGTATATACACAGAAAAGGGTCAAACCTAACATACTGTCTGAACTGTCTGAACTGTTGGTGGTATATACACAGAAAAGGGTCAAACCTAATACTGTCTGAACTGTGTTGGTGGTATATACACAGAAAAGGGTCAAACCTAATACTGTCTGAACTGTTGGTGGTATATACACAGAAAAGGGTCAAACCTAATACAGTCTGAACTGTTGGTGGTATATACACAGAAAAGGGTCAAACCTAATACTGTCTGAACTGTTGGTGGTATATACACAGAAAAGGGTCAAACATTACCTAATACTGTCTGAACTGTTGGTGGTATATACACAGGAAAGGGTCAAACATAACCTAATACTGTCTGAACTGTTGGTGGTATATACACAGAAAAGGGTCAAACCTAATACTGTCTGAACTGTTGGTGGTATATACACAGAAAAGGGTCAAACCTAATACTGTCTGAACTGTTGGTGGTATATACACAGAAAAGGGTCAAACATAACCTAATACTGTCTGAACTGTTGGTGGTATATACACAGAAAAGGGTCAAACCTAATACTGTCTGAACTGTTGGTGGTATATACACAGAAAAGGGTCAAACCTAATACTGTCTGAACTGTTGGTGGTATATACACAGAAAAGGGTCAAACCTAATACTGTCTGAACTGTTGGTGGTATATACACAGAAAAGGGTCAAACATAACCTAAAACTGTCTGAACTGTTGGTGGTATATACACAGAAAAGGGTCAAACATAACCTAAAACTGTCTGAACTGTTGGTGGTATATACACAGAAAAGGGTCAAACCTAATACTGTCTGAACTGTTGGTGGTATATACACAGAAAAGGGTCAAACCTAATACTGTCTGAACTGTTGGTGGTATATACACAGAAAAGGGTCAAACCTAATACTGTCTGAACTGTTGGTGGTATATACACAGAAAAGGGTCAAACCTAATACTGTCTGAACTGTTGGTGGTATATACACAGAAAAGGGTCAAACCTAATACTGTCTGAACTGTTGGTGGTATATACACAGAAAAGGGTCAAACCTAATACTGTCTGAACTGTTGGTGGTATATACACAGAAAAGGGTCAAACCTAATACTGTCTGAACTGTTGGTGGTATATACACAGAAAAGGGTCAAACCTAATACTGTCTGAACTGTTGGTGGTATATACACAGAAAAGGGTCAAACCTAATACTGTCTGAACTGTTGGTGGTATATACACAGAAAAGGGTCAAACCTAATACTGTCTGATCTGTTGGTGGTATATATACAGAAAAGGGTCAAACCTATTACTGTCTGAACTGTTGGTGGTATATACACAGAAAAGGGTCAAACCTAATACTGTCTGAACTGTTGGTGGTATATACACAGAAAAGGGTCAAACCTAATACTGTCTGAACTGTTGGTGGTATATACACAGAAAAGGGTCAAACATAACCTAAAACTGTCTGAACTGTTGGTGGTATATACACAGAAAAGGGTCAAACATAACCTAAAACTGTCTGAACTGTTGGTGGTATATACACAGAAAAGGGTCAAACATAACCTAATACTGTCTGAACTGTTGGTGGTATATACACAGAAAAGGGTCAAACCTAATACTGTCTGAACTGTTGGTGGTATATACACAGAAAAGGGTCAAACCTAATACTGTCTGAACTGTTGGTGGTATATACACAGAAAAGGGTCAAACCTAATACTGTCTGAACTGTTGGTGGTATATACACAGAAAAGGGTCAAACCTAATACTGTCTGAACTGTTGGTGGTATATACACAGAAAAGGGTCAAACCTAATACTGTCTGAACTGTTGGTGGTATATACACAGAAAAGGGTCAAACATAACCTAATACTGTCTGAACTGTTGGTGGTATATACACAGAAAAGGGTCAAACCTAATACTGTCTGAACTGTTGGTGGTATATACACAGAAAAGGGTCAAACCTAATACTGTCTGAACTGTTGGTGGTATATACACAGAAAAGGGTCAAACATAACCTAATACTGTCTGAACTGTTGGTGGTATATACACAGAAAAGGGTCAAACCTAATACTGTCTAACTGTTGGTGGTATACACAGAAAAGGGTCAAATAACCTAAACTGTCTGAACTGTTGGTGGTATATACACAGAAAAGGGTCAAACCTAATACTGTCTGAACTGTTGGTGGTATATACACAGAAAAGGGTCAAACCTAATACTGTCTGAACTGTTGGTGGTATATACACAGAAAAGGGTCAAACCTAATACTGTCTGAACTGTTGGTGGTATATACACAGAAAAGGGTCAAACATAAACTAAAACTGTCTGAACTGTTGGTGGTATATACACAGAAAAGGGTCAAACCTAATACTGTCTGAACTGTTGGTGGTATATACACAGAAAAGGGTCATAACCTAATACTGTCTGAACTGTTGGTGGTATATACACAGAAAAGGGTCAAACCTAATACTGTCTGAACTGTTGGTGGTATATACACAGAAAAGGGTCAAACCTAATACTGTCTGAACTGTTGGTGGTATATACACAGAAAAGGGTCAAACATAACCTAATACTGTCTGAACTGTTGGTGGTATATACACAGGAAAGGGTCAAACATAACCTAATACTGTCTGAACTGTTGGTGGTATATACACAGAAAAGGGTCAAACCTAATACTGTCTGAACTGTTGGTGGTATATACACAGAAAAGGGTCAAACCTAATACTGTCTGAACTGTTGGTGGTATATACACAGAAAAGGGTCAAACCTAATACTGCCTGAACTGTAGGTGGTATATACACAGAAAAGGGTCAAACCTAATACTGTCTGAACTGTTGGTGGTATATACACAGAAAAGGGTCAAACCTAATACTGTCTGAACTGTTGGTGGTATATACACAGAAAAGGGTCAAACCTAATACTGTCTGAACTGTTGGTGGTATATACACAGAAAAGGGTCAAACCTAATACTGTCTGAACTGTTGGTGGTATATACACAGAAAAGGGTCAAACCTAATACTGTCTGAACTGTTGGTGGTATATACACAGAAAAGGGTCAAACCTAATACTGTCTGAACTGTTGGTGGTATATACACAGAAAAGGGTCAAACCTAATACTGTCTGAACTGTTGGTGGTATATACACAGAAAAGGGTCAAACCTAATACTGTCTGAACTGTTGGTGGTATATACACAGAAAAGGGTCAAACCTAATACTGTCTGAACTGTTGGTGGTATATACACAGAAAAGGGTCAAACCTAATACTGTCTGAACTGTTGGTGGTATATACACAGAAAAGGGTCAAACCTAATAAAACTGTCTGAACTGTTGGTGGTATATACACAGAAAAGGGTCAAACCTAATACTGTCTGAACTGTTGGTGGTATATACACAGAAAAGGGTCAAACATAACCTAATACTGTCTGAACTGTTGGTGGTATATACACAGAAAAGGGTCAAACCTAATACTGTCTGAACTGTTGGTGGTATATACACAGAAAAGGGTCAAACCTAATACTGTCTGAACTGTTGGTGGTATATACACAGAAAAGGGTCAAACCTAATACTGTCTGAACTGTTGGTGGTATATACACAGAAAAGGGTCAAACCTAATACTGTCTGAACTGTTGGTGGTATATACACAGAAAAGGGTCAAACCTAATACTGTCTGAACTGTTGGTGGTATATACACAGAAAAGGGTCAAACCTAATACAGTCTGAACTGTTGGTGGTATATAGACAGAAAATGGTCAAACATAACCTAAAACTGTCTGAACTGTTGGTGGTATATACACAGAAAAGGGTCAAACCTAATACTGTCTGAACTGTTGGTGGTATATACACAGAAAAGGGTCAAACCTAATACTGTCTGAACTGTTGGTGGTATATACACAGAAAAGGGTCAAACATAACCTAAAACTGTCTGAACTGTTGGTGGTATATACACAGGAAAGGGTCAAACCTAATACTGTCTGAACTGTTGGTGGTATATACACAGAAAAGGGTCAAACCTAATACTGTCTGAACTGTTGGTGGTATATACACAGAAAAGGGTCAAACCTATTACTGTCTGGACTGTTGGTGGTATATACACAGAAAAGGGTCAAACCTAATACTGTCTGAACTGTTGGTGGTATATACACAGAAAAGGGTCAAACCTAACCAACTGTTGGTGGTATATACACAGAAAAGGGTCAAACATAACCTAAAACTGTCTGAACTGTTGGTGGTATATACACAGGAAAGGGTCAAACCTAATACTGTCTGAACTGTTGGTGGTATATACACAGAAAAGGGTCAAACCTAATACTGTCTGAACTGTTGGTGGTATATACACAGAAAATGGTCAAACATAACCTAAAACTGTCTGAACTGTTGGTGGTATATACACAGGAAAGGGTCAAACCTAATACTGTCTGAACTGTTGGTGGTATATACACAGAAAAGGGTCAAACATAACCTAAAACTGTCTGAACTGTTGGTGGTATATACACAGAAAAGGGTCAAACCTAATACAGTCTGAACTGTTGGTGGTATATACACAGAAAAGGGTCAAACCTAATACTGTCTGAACTGTGGGTGGTATATACACAGGAAAGGGTCAAACATTACCTAATACTGTCTGAACTGTTGGTGGTATATACACAGGAAAGGGTCAAACATAACC